>NC_136273.1:77306533-77400040 GCF_964187855.1 Myxine glutinosa
GGGGGAGGAGCTGCCGACTCCTGGGTGTGCCCGCCCATCGTCATCAAGGGCGGAGCCAGAGGGCCGTGCCGACCAATCAGGGCCGAGGCAAGCTCACTGATGGGCGTGTCCTGGACACCAGCGGCTTGATTGCCTGAGGCGCTATATAGAGCGCGCGCGAAAGCCTGGAAGTTGTTGTTGGACTAAGCAAGAGAGGACTGAGTTGGACTAAGAGTTGGACTAAGCAAGAGAGGAAGTTGTTGGACTGGGTTGGACTAAGAAAGAGAGAGGAGAGAAGGGGCGAAGCGAAGCAAAGAGAGAAAGAGTCCTGGAGTTTGTGAGAGAGGGAGAGAGAACCCGTCATGCCCAAACCCAGGTGCTGATATATATATATATACACACATACACATCGTGGGAGCTGGAGCCACGTTGCATTTTGGAGGGAGTGGAGAGAGAGGCAGGACTGGCCGCACGAATTTCCTCACATTTGTGGCGCAGTGAGGAGGAACTTCGCACCATCTTGTGCGTTTCCCGTGCGGGCGGCTGCGGGCCACATCGGACTGCCGATGTTATTCAATGACTTAGTCGAGACCAGAGCTGAGTGCCGGCAAATGAAAGGGGGGATTTTCTTTTTATTTGCTTTAATCATTCCCCTGTCTGTTTTTGTGTCTGAGTGGAGAGGTCTCAAGTTAGGATATTACTTTATACCTCACCATTCATTTTATCGTATTGCTTTGATTTTCATGAAACCATTATTTGTTGTCTTTCATTTGTTGCGTTGTTGATTTTCCTTGTCTCGTTTCTGTGTTTGTGGGATAGAGGAATAAATCCCATGGCCTTCTTTCATGTAGGTAAGAACTTTGATCCTGCCATCAAGGCGTGGGGTCCAGCTGACACCAATTTTGATTAGAGTGACACACCACATACTCACACTCCTTTTGTAATTCACTCCAAAAAACAAAACCTGTATATTTTAGCAATTAAATCGTAGTACGTATCTGAATTTGTTCAGGAACTCATAGGATGGATTGTTCATGAATATTCATGAGTCGTCAAACATGATGTAGCAATCGGAAACAGTTCCCATTCTCCCCTGCCTGTTCAGGCTCGAGTAACCCAAGGCAGTCCCTTTCGTCTGGTCCTCTTCTTCATCTTCATCAACGATATTTCTGATTTTCTGGAGGTCCTACTTTATCTCTTTGCAGATCACAACCACTCTCTGCTGCCTCCTCTCTCCCACCCACAACCCCAAACCCAGGTTTCTGTGGTCTTCTAGTATGGTGAAAACCCCAAAATCCAGACTCACTGCTCAAATCAACTTTACGTATTCTTTCCTCCTTTCTCTCATTTGTGGAACCAACTTCCTCTATCAGTTCAATCTCACTCTTCCCTCCAAGGCTTCAAGATTGCTTTTCACCACTTCCTTAGGTCATCCCCCATCCATACTCATGATCTTTTATACCTTCATTAATTCTCCTGCCCACAAATGTATTTCCACGGGAGGGAGGGGGCAGAGTAAGGAAAAGGGAGTGGGTGCAAGACCAGAGAGAGGAAGTGGAACGCAGAGACCACCGTCCAGTCCACTATGCGAGAGTAACAGTCCGAGAGACTCAGCTCCTCTGACGGAGTTGCAAGTTTTTCATTCTATCACAGCTTTATTCATTCTATCCTTGCTCCATCATGTCTTTGTCAATTGGCCCTATGATCTGTCAAAAATAATTATTATTAATAAAAATCCCAAAAGAACCACTTCAATTGAGTATCGATCTACGATGGAATGGGATGATGACCGTTTCCTTCGTATCAAACAACGAAGGTGATGTGGTCCTTGATGACAGTGAGTTGTCGTTTTGTGCTGATTAAATGCTGGGTTACGATGCAATTTAGCAAAAGGATTGGGAAGGAAAAGGACTTTATGGACATACATTTCGTATTTTTTTTGTCCTGCATCTGGATTTCACTTTTATAGTTATTCTGCAGCAGAGAATATAACCACAAGTATTCAAATGAAATTAAAGCTGATCTTCAAAGCATGATCGAGGAACAAACAAGGCCTGTTGAATAAAGCGGGGATGCGAAACAAGGGAATAGTGCCAAAAAAAAAAAAAAATAAACAGTCTGTGCGGACAAGGCCATGAAAAGATTTTTCCAATCATCAGACACACAGCTTACTGAAGAACTCAGATGTGAGAAACCAGAGGAGAAGGGTGCCAAAACAGGCAGTTGTTCAGGCAAGGAAAGAACAAAACGATTGAAGAGGATGCACAAGTACAATTTTTTTTTTTTTGTATACAGGATCGAGGTTCGTGTAAGATCTAACATTAATCACAAAAAAGACAAACTGACACATAAAACATAAGATAAAGGGAGCGGGAGACAAGATGGGGAGAGAGAGGGAAGCACACAAGTACAACATTTGAGAGCAGGGACATCGGGAGATCTGTGGGAGGGAGAGGGCTTGGGGGGAGGAGGCGTGGGAAGGTGGGTGGGGGATGGATAATACTCAATTTGTGATTCAATCTCGATGAGCACAGACATAGGAAGGCGCGCCAAACACAGCACGAGCAATGTTACTTTGCTTGGGAAAGGAAGGCCAAGCACTGCGAGACAAAGCACCATCATTAAATGTAAAACCGAGGCCTTGAAGCAAACCATGCCTGAACACGAAAAAAATTCCTCAAGCACAAGAGATAAACACTTTGCAACAGAGTAATTTCTCCCTACCCATGACCTCCGAGTGCCCTTCAGCCGGCGAGAGGCAGGAACCGGTGGATGAAACGTCATCTCCTTCGGGTTGTATGACCTCGTCACCGACCGTATGGCCATTCTCCAGCGATCCTTCCGAGCCCTTCCCTTCACTTCCATCATCTGCCAAAAGACAAAACACGTTTTGGGTACTCATTTCCACCTCCAAAAAAGTGTGAGCCACTCGACATCATAGCTTAGCAACCAGACAGCCATTTTGTCACGAATTCAATAAAATAACGAAAAGTAAATTCCTCTCGGATGAATGAAGAATGCAAAGAAATAGCGCACGAGGAAACGTGTGCTGCAAACAACTCGTGTAAGGGTTGCGGACCAAAAACAAATGAATGGCACAAATCTTTCAACCTTGATCTACTATTTCAACGTTTATCATGGGATGTTTGATACACACAAGCAGGCAAAATAGCGAGATCCTTACTTATTCATTAGCTGGGGGGTCATCGGGTATTTGTTGTTGAAACAATCTCATTGGCCCGTCAATGTTTTCCCCACTGAGGTTATGATCATTATATCCACACACAATTATCCAGCCATCTCCAGAGGATCAAGCAAGCAGGGTTAACCGCCAAACGCAACACAATAATAAACACGACTAAAGTGCCTCGATATCCGAAAGGCCTTTTGTGGATGTGCAATACAGTTTGGCTCCCAAACTGCTGATTAGACAGCCCAGCACACGCAGCCACACTGTACCGGCACCTGTGCACTGTCCTCCATTATGAGCACATGCAGGCAGCTCTGCACAAGCATCCACCTTGCAGAAGGCCCCTAAGCCATTGCAATTACCCACTTAGTGGTTATTATCGACACCGACACCTCGGCCATACAAACCCCTTGCGGTGCTGATGAGACGGGGAGATGTCAGATGTGAAGTTATTAGCTAACAAAATTACATATATACCTTTAATATATACATATGAATACATGTAATATATACATACATATAATATATATATATATAAATATACATATTATATATATATATATATATATATACAGTATATATATATATATATATTTTTATATATATATATATATATATATATATATATATATATATATATATATATATATATATATATATATATATATATATATATATATATATATATATATATATATATATATATATATTATTTTTTTATAAACAGGAATCAAATTCCTGCGAGGGGCTAAGTGTGAAAAAATTCTGATAATGCGGGCCTCGAACCATGGACCTCCGTTGATAAGGCGTCAACAGCCCCTCGCTATATATATATATAATATATATACATATAAATATTGTCACAAATTTGGGTTTTTTTTTTTTGTTTTTTGTTTTGTTTTGTATACTGAATCGAGGCTCGTGAAAGAGCTAACATTTACTTCACAAACAAATCAACCAGACAAACAAAACACACAAAAAGCGGGAGCGGAAAACAAGATGGGGAGAGAAGGTGAAGCACACAAACACAACATTTGAGAGCAGGGAGATGTGTGGAAGGGAGAGGGCTTGGGGGGAGGAGGCATGGGAAGGGGGGGGGGTGTTGGGAGAAGTATAAAACACAAGGACACCAATGACTTCCAGGACAGAAGTTGGTATTTCAAAAAAGTGGAATTGGGGTGAAATTAGCGGGGGTAGAAAAGATCAAGGTTTTGGATGGGGGAAGATAAGAGATGGTGGTGAACAGCTGTTTTAAAGACCTGGAGGGTGGAGTGGGATTGAAGAGAGTGAGGAAGTTTGTTCCAGAGGCGGGAGAAAAGAGGAATGAAGGAGTGAAGGTGAGCAGAGAGCCTTGGTTTTGGCAGTTTGACCATAAGAGGGTTGCAGGCAGATCTTGTGCGACCTGTACGAATATTTGCGGGACAGAGCCCAGAGAGAGCTGGGGGGGCAAGGCCAGAGAGGAGTCGGTAGAAGATGGAAAGACCACCAACCTGCCTGCGGTGAGTGAGTGAGAGGCCCTTGGAGTTAGCTTCATCGCGGGAGATTCCAATGATTCTGAATGCTTTGGTTTCAACAGCGTGAAGACGAGCTAGGTGTGAGGCAGGAGCACCAGCCCAGAGGGGAGAGCAGTATTCCATTGAGCTGCGGATGAAAGCCTTGTATGTGGTGAGGAGCTCAGGTGTGCCAAGGAAGGACTTCGCACGACGGAGGATGCCCAGTCGGCGACTGGCTTTGGAGGCCAGATTTGAAATGTGGTTTTCCCAGGAAAGATCATGGCAGATAGAGAGACCCAAAAGCTTGAGTGACAGAACCTCTTGGAGAGGATTATTCAGAAAGTGGATGGGAGGGTTGTCCAGTCGGTCTTTTCGGAGAGACATCGTAAGAGTGTGAGATTTGTCAGGATTGAAAGACATGTTCCACTTGTTTGCCCAGTCTGTGATTTTGTCCAGGTCTGCAGAGAGTGAGGAGGCAGCAGACTGCCGATCTGAGGGATGAAGAATGGAGCGACAGAGAGTAGAGTCATCAGCAAAGAGATACAGAGGATTTTCAAGAGAGTCAGAGAGATCATTGATGAAGACCAGAAAAAGCACAGGGCCTAGAACACTGCCTTGTGGAACTCCAGCCTGAACAGGAAGAGGAGACGAGAGAAACCCATTCAGGGCCACACGTTGACTACGACTAGAGAGGAAGTCCGCCAGCCATGCGTGGAGATTTCCATGGATACCAAAAGAGGAGAGTTTGGTGAGCAGAGCGGGGTGCCAGACCGTATCGAAGGCACGTGATATGTCAAGGAAGACTGCTCTAATTTCCTGTTTGGCATTGAGGACCTCCATCCATTGTTGAGAAAGCAGAAGCAGCATGTCCAGAGTAGAGTGTCCAGGTCTGAAACCAAATTGATGATCAGAGATCAAGCCATTGGAGAAGAGGAAAGATTTCATATCTGAAGCAATGATGGATTCCATGACTTTGCTGATAATTGGGAGAAGGCTGATTGTTCTGTAGTTGCTGGGATCTGTTTTTGCACCTTTTTTGTGCAAAGCGGTGATGTTGGCAGATTTCCAAGCAGATGGAAGATGACCTTGAGCAAAAGAGAGGGTGAAGAGAACAGAGAGAGGGAGTGAAAGAGCGGAAGAACAGGATTTTAGGACCCGTGGGCTGATGCCGTCAGGTCCAGTTGCAGAATCCGAGTCGAGGGTTGACAGAAACTTTTCCACCTTGTCAGGAGGAAAGGACACAGAGTCCAGGAGCAGCTGGGTACGACTGGGTACGGTGGGTACAGAGAGGGATGGGTTTGGGACACAAGATTTAGAGGCAAACACAGAGTTGAGGCATTCAGCTTTTTCACGTGCGGAGTCAGCCGTGTGGCCATTTGAGGTGAGGGAGGGGATGGTGGGGGAACAAACACCAGAAACAGATTTGACCAGATGCCACCAGGATTTGGAAGAGGGAGACAGATAAGAGAGTTCGGTCCTGAGAACGGAGAGATATTGTTTCCTGGCTCTCCTGAGGGTGGACACACACTTGTTTCGGGCTTTGTGAAAGGAAATGAGATTTCCTTCCGTTGGATTTGCTTTCCAGGAGACGAAAGCAAGTTGTTTCTGGGCAATAGCCTCACCACAAGATTCCGTGTACCATGGACGGGAGGAAGGGTATGACAACAGAAGACGAGATGGGATAAATCTGTGCATGAGAGAGAGCAGTTTGCTTTGGAAGAATTCCCAGGAAGAATTTATGTCAGAGGCAGTAGAGATGGGAGACCAGTCCAGATGATTGATGGCTGCTTGAAGACCGTGCCAGTTGGCCTGAGTGAAATGCCAGACTCGTCGACGCTGAGGAGGCTCTCTGAGAATGGTCAGAGAGATGTCCACTTTAACAAGCACATGATCAGAAGAGCCGATTGGAGCAGAAGAAGAGCAGCAGACATTTTCAGGGAAGTTAGTCATAACCAAGTCCAGAAGAGAAGATGCTCCGTTGACTGAAATCCGGGTCGGGAAATTGACAGATTGTGTCAGTCCCAGTGAGTCACAGAAGTCCTTTGCTGAAGAACCATGGCTGGTGAGAGAGGTACCCACACCCAGCCAACTGGCATGGTGACAGTTGAAATCACCACATATGAGGAAGAGAGAGTTGGGATGGGTAGATAGAAGTTGTTCCATATTCTCAGACAGCGAGATGTAGATGGAGTCATCACTGTTTGGTGGACGGTACAACACACATATGAACAAACGGTGGGAGCGAAGGGGAAGCCATAGCCAAAGGTATTCCTGGGGGTGAGGTGGAGAGAGGGCAGTGCAGGGCGAGTGAGGAAGAGAGTTTTTATAAAGATAGCAACCCCACCTCCAGGACGAGGCTCAGGTCTATCATACCGGAGTAGGGAGTAACCTGGGAGAGATACCAAGGAATCAGAGACATCATGAAGGAGGAAAGTTTCTGTTAAGCAGATCACGTCTGGTTTGTCAGAAGCAACCTGTATGGAGAGATCAGACATGTTTGAGCGAAGGCCCCGGATGTTTGAGATCCATACTGTTAAGGAAGAGGAAGGGGGAGCATCGGATACAGAACAGGGGGGGGGGGGGGAGCGGTAGGGTAGGATGTGGAAGAGGAGGAAGAGGTAGGGAGAGCTGTTGAAGGTGTGTCAGAGATTACAGAATAGCTCGGAGAAAGGGAAGGATGGGGCAGACAAAAGGTTTGATGGTGATTGGGAGAGGCGCAGTGAGGTGTTATTTGACGAGGGGGAAGAGCGAGGCAGAAGGTTGAGGGAGATGAAGGTGAAAGTTGGAAGGGGGAAGAAGCGGGGAGGACGCTTTGAGGGGGAGGGGTGAGAGGGGAGTCTAGGAGGGGAGGAGCGAGGGAGAGTCTCAGAGGGGAGGGGTGTGGGGGGAGATTTGAAAGGAATGGGTGATTGGGAAGATTTGGAGGGGAGGGGCAAGGGGGAAGATTTGAAAGAGATGGGTGATGGGGATGATTTGGAGGGGATGGGCAAGGGGGTAGATTTAGAGGGGAGGGGTGATGGGAAATGGGATTTTGGGGTGATGGGATTTTGAAAAATGTACGATTAATGGGAAACGAACATTTATTGCAAAATGAGTTTCTTGAGACATTAGAGCCAGGTAGATGTATAGAGCCAGGTAGATCTGAATAGGTATCATGCTTGGTCTGTCGTGATAGGGAATCTACCTGTAATAAGTTCGATGTTAGCCCGGGTTGTCGGTATAAGCTGTATTGATGTCCCCGCTACGAGGGAGCAGGGCGTGCTAAATATTGCAGGGATTATGGATAAATACCTTTGTTCGTCGTCCCCTTTGTCATCAAACCTGTGTCCCTTATGGCAACACACTCATTTAAACATTTAGATAGATCCCTTAGTGCACACATTAAATTCCCCTCCCTTCCAATAAGACTGTGGAAGACAAGTAGGCAGCGGCCGCGTACAACACCGGCGCGGGCGTCAGACATCGAGCAAGGCTGGGAGCCACACCCAGGAGGACTGATTGGTCCACAGGAGTGACAGAGAACTGCCCCGTGATTGGAAGGAAGGGAAAGACTGGTGGTTGGCCACGAGGGTGGCGTGACATGGTGGCGGGAAGCACTTGGACAATGAGAAAGCACCAGCGCAAGGAGAAGATTCGAGAGGTCAAGAGACGAGGCGCTGATTGGGGGGGTCGAGAGGTCGAGAGACGAGGCGCATTACTGCGCCAGACCTGACGTCACACGCAAGGTGATAAAAGGACACGCTGGACGACATTTTGTCTCTTGGGTCTCTTGGCGCTCTTGGCTTCTTCTCGTCTTGGCCAGTTCCCTCTCTGTGCGTTCCTGGAGTTATTCGGACTCTCTCCGCGCTGAATTGGCTTCGTGTGGAGATCGCTAGCCCTGCGTTGGACCTTTGGTGCTGTTGGTTCGTCGTGGTGCTCGGTGCTTTTTGGTGCTTTCGGTGCTGCGAGCGGACGGGAACTTGGGTGCGACTGGCGAGGGGCTTGCAGCGAGGCGCTCGGTGAGGCCTGACGGCGCACGAACAGGCGCGCATCGAGGCCTGTTTCCCGCCGACATCAAAGCCGCGGGGGGCTTGCGCGCTTGGAGCCGACAATTCCTTGACGACTGACCTGCTTGCTGTACCCTGCCAAACCTTCCAGCCCTGTTGTCCCACCTGAACCATCTCCTCCAGCCATTCCTGCCTGCAATTCCCTATTCGTGTGAGTCTGTCTGTATTGTCCTGTGGGTTTAAGTAAGACTGTTTAAGGATTTGCACTGTGTCTTCTTCTTCTTCAGATTGCTTTCGTTCCTTCTCTTTCTCTGGTTTTGTATAGTTAATTAATAAATACCTGTTCCTTCTTATTCTTGGTTTCATTCTCGTCCAATCACTTTAGTGATTTCCCGATTGAGTACCTGTGGCGCGATTTCGGCAGAACCGCTTATAATATCGGGTTTAGTCCTTTGTTAACGGCCCGCGTCGCAGCTCGCTTCGCTCGGCGCAATCCATCTATCACGCTGCGGCCCGGGCGGGAGTATTTTCTCGCTTACCGGAAGGCGCTGGTACTTAGGTCATCGGAAGAATTGGCCTACTACCCTATTCAGCGCTGACCGGGAGTGACGTCATACCCCCAGGACCGGTCGGACAGCCAGCTTAACAAGACAAGGGGATTAATTAACCCCCCCCCCCCCCTTGCTAACGGGAGTGCCGTCCCCCGGATCCGTAACAATTGGTAGTCAGGAGTTGGGATCTGGAACCTGGGACTAAATTTATTTAGACCAAATTTTGGACACCAATTGTGCTATTGGCCGCAACAATTGGTGTCTGGGAGTGGGATTTGACCCGAAGTGCGCTTAACGCACTCGAAATTACGAGCGGCCGAAATTGTAGTAAGATCTAAATTAAATCGTGCCATGGATGATCAAGGCGGTCGGATGCCGGTGGGGGTAGAAGAAGAGGGTTTGGAGGTAACCCAGGACCCCAGGGAGGAATTGGGAGAGAGAGAGGAGGAGAGCAATACGAATGCGGTCGAGGGGATTTCAGGCGCACAAGATGGCGGCCTCACGCACGAGGTTAGATGCGCACAAGATGGCGCCTCGCACGTGGTGGCCGCGGTAGCCGCGCCTGCGGCGCAAGTGGGAGGGATAGACATGCAAGCTCTCATGGCGCAGCTGCAGGCAGTCATCCAAATGGAAATGGGAAACCAACTTGTGGGATTGAGGGCTGATAGTGAGCAATTGGGAGGCCAAATTGGAGCAATGAAGGACGAAGCAAGAGGTACCAGTGACCAAATTGGGAAGTTAGCTAGCAAATTGGAGGGTTTAGACAACAAATGTGAGGGATTAAATAGCAAATTGGGAGGAGTAGGAAACAAGTTAGGAAGCAAATTGGAGGGATTCGGAAGCAGATTAGGGGACAAACTGGGAGGCATAATTGGCCAAGCCAAATAAATTAATGAGGGATTGGCGAGGGGGCAAGCCACGTATGAGGAGAAGGAATTGGAGAGGGAGGTTAACCGCAGGTTGAGCGAGGAGGTCGCGGGGGTACGCGACGAGGTAAAGCGGGTTGAGAAGCGCGGGTTGAGAAGCGCGGGTTGAGCGAGGTGGAGCCAAGCACAGGTAACTGGACCGGGGTAGGAATCGCGACCCGGGGTATGGGGAAGCCGGCAACCGCTGAGGTAGAAGAGGGAATTTTAATAAAGCCAGCGGTCGTCAAGGTGAATAAAGAACAAGCAATAGTGGAAACTGGGCTTGTAGAGACGGCAGAATTAGAAAAGCACCAGCAGAAGGGAGAAGTGGATAATGTACAAAGTCTGAATTCACATCCTGATGCTGTACTTGCTAATCCTTATAAAGATTTGCAGGTGCACGTGGAGAGGAGGATCCCAAAGGTGAGTAAGGAGGTATATGGTGCTAAGAGGTTTTGCAGGAGGATGTTTGGCGCGAAAAAAAATTTCGCGCGCTTGGGATCCCAGCGTACCGCGGGCGTTTATGGGAGGTCCGTGGTGCGCTGTGTGAGAGAAAATGGCACACTTGCGAGGAAAAAGTGTGCGCCGAGGAGTGAGTGTGCTGCCGAGAGTGAGAGTGAATGCACGACAGAGTGTGGTGGTGAGAGTGACACGGAGAGCGAGTTGGTTGTGGCAAGTGAGAAACCATGCACACCTGGAATGGAAGAATGCACACCTGGGATGGTTGAGCGTGCGTGGGAATGTACACCTGAGTTGGTGGTGAAGCGCGTGATTGGGTGTGCAAAAGAGTGCACCCCCATGGTTTTCACAGAGGATGTGACCGAGGAGTGGGCGCGAGGAGGTGTGTTGATGAAGTGTGCAAACGACGAGTGCGTGCCAAGGTGTGCGGTGGACAGGTGTGTAACGAAGTCTGTGAGCGGAATGAGTGTACCTGGGTGGTGTGTAAGAGGAAGTACAATAACGAAGTGTATGGAGACACCTGGATGTGTGAGGAGGAAAAGGAACGAGTGGTGTGAGTATGTACGGAAAGCATCGACGTGGACCGGGGCAGCGCTTAGGCTCACGTTTAGCCGACGCGAGCACTCGGTGCGTGGTGCGCTTTGTTTGCTGCGAGGACCGGCCGGGACCGTAAGCGCGTCGCTCCTGTTCGGGGCGTCGTGCACGATTCGGGCCGGGCCCCGCACTGAATGGTCGGTGCCGCGTCAGAGCGGCGATCGGCACGATTCAGGGGGAGGGGGGCCAGGTCGGGCCTTCGCCCCCTGGCGGGGACGGGGTTCCGACCGGGCGAGCTTCGGTCGTCGGGCCGGAGACCGCAAGGCTCTGCGCCGCGATGGGCCGTGGAATCTAGGCCCGAGCATGCCGCCTCCCCAGAATCGTAAATGCCGGACGGAACCAACCTACAGTAGACCAAACCACCCGAATGCATTGCTCGGTTTTGCGAAACCGAGCTGTGAGAATGTAACGATGCGCCGAGGCTCAGATTAATGGACGATGGTAGGGATAGGGAATTTGATTGGCAAATTGGATTGGTAAATTAGATTGGCGAAGATGATTGGCAGTAAAGATTGGCAAAAAATTGGATGGGCAAAATTGATAGTGAGAGATGCCCGATGTGCAAGGATGGTAAATCCACCATCCCTCACATCTCCCGGGCACATGAGCATTAGTTATGGGGTTATGGCTGTACAAACCAAGCCAGGGAGGGTTTGGATAATTATTAGGGATCTAGAGAAATGACAATAGGTAACTGTAGAGTTAAGTAGCGACATGTACCTGTAGTAGGGGACGTAGAATAGGTTAGATGGATTATAATGACGAGGGAGCGCAATAGTATAAGGGGCGACTGGGAAGCGCGAGTTTCAGAAGGGGGGTAGTCAGCTCAGATGATGCAGTGTGTTTGTGGTGTGGTTTATTGAATGAGGAATTGGTATGAGAGTCTTGCTGGTGAGCATATTGAAATGAGGAATTGAGAGGCAATGCTCGGGAAAGATGTGTGTGTGAGCGTGGGAAAATCTGAGTGCCGGAGGCAATGGGTTGGAGAATTGAAAGTGTATTGAGCAGCGTATGGTGAAAAGTGCGATTGTGAGTTGTATTGAGCGAATGGTCCCAGAGGAAGGAGGGTGCAGGGAGCACCAGGTGTGACGGAACAGGTGTGACGGAACAGGTGTGCAGGTGAACAGGTGTGCAAGTGAACAGGTGTATGGAGAATGGTTGTGTGAAATAGCTAGTATGGAATGGAGTATGGAATGGATGGTGTGGAGTGAGTATGGTGGAAAACGTGGAGTGGAGTGGTTGGTGCGAAAGGAGTGGATGGGGAGGATGGACCCCCATCACGAATACCCGGGGAGGGTAGTTTAAGAGTAGGTAGAGGGTATAGGTAAATTGTGGTTGGATATTGGCATCTGTGGTGCATGTGGTAGAATGGTGTTTGGATGGGTGCATTAGTGACGTGGAAATGGCTGGGCTGAGCGTGTGGCCTGTTAGTAGGTGTAATTGGATGGGCACTCCGCCGCTGTGAGGATGTCGGCCAGGTGAGGTCGCAGGTGGGTTCTGGGAGCCGGTAGAGTGGTTCAGTGGGGCCCGAGGATCCGAAGGACGGACACAGGTAGCCCAGTGCCAGAGAGGGCACCGAGGGGGTAAGTGCCAGGGAGGGCCTTCCCCAGTTAGATAGGTTAGGGTAAGGAGCAGGTAAGCTCGGAGGCAACTGCAGTGGCGGAGGTGTGCAGGTGAGTAGAGCTGCTAGGGGAGCCACACGACTCAGCCCCGAAATTGTGCGAAGGCACAGGGAGTTGAATCGGAGGAGTGAGACCCCAAATTGGAGAGCGCCACAGTATGTGCAATGGGAGTTCGGTTTTTAGAACCGCATAGTGTAAGACGGCCAATGATTTGGCAGAGAAAGACCCCGGGTAGAGTAAAAAGTGTTAAAGTCATTTAGAGGATAGTTAGGATTGAAATCTCCTCGCACCATCTGCATCCGCATCCGCATCTGCATCATCATCATCTGAAACATGCTGCATCTGCTGTCTCAACAATGGATGGAGGTCGTCAATGCCAAACAGGAAATCAGAGCTGTCTCCCTTGACATATCACGTGCCTTCGATACGGTCTGGCGCCCAGCTCTGCTCACCAAACTCTCCTCCTATGGTATCCATGGAAATCTCCATGCATGGCTTGCGGACTTCCTCTCTGGTCGTAGTCAACGTGTGGCCCTGAATGGATTTCTCTCATCTCCCCTTCCTGTTCAGGCTGGAGTTCCCCAAGGCAGTGTGCTGGGCCCTGTGCTTTTTCTGGTCTTTATCAATGATCTCTCCGACTCTCTGGAAAATCCTCTCTATCTCTTTGCTGATGACTCCACTCTCTGCCGTTCCAGTCCTCTTCCCTCAGATCGGCAGTCTGCAGCCTCCTCACTCTCTGAAGACCTGGACAAAATCACAGACTGGTCAAACAAGTGGAACATGTCTTTCAATCCTGACAAATCTCACACTCTTACTATGTCTCTCCGAAAAGATAGACTGGACAACCCTCCCATCTACTTTCTCAACAATCCTCTCCAAGAAGTTCTGTCGCTCAAGCTTTTGGGTCTCACTATCTGCCATGATCTTTCTTGGGAAAACCACATTTCCAAGCTGGCCTCCAAAGCCAGTCGCCGACTGGGCATCCTCCGTCGTGCGAAGTCCTTCCTAGGCACACCTGAGCTCCTCACCACATACAAGGCTTTCATCCGCAGCTCAATGGAATACTGTTCTCCCCTATGGGCTGGTGCTCCTGCCTCACACCTAGCTCGGCTTCACGCTGTTGAAACCAAAGCTTTCAGAATCATTGGAATCTCCCGCGATGAAGCTGTCTCTGAGGGCCTTTCACTCGCTCACCGCAGGTAGGTAGGTGGTCTTTCTGTCTTCTACCGACTCCTCTCCGGCCTTGCTCCCCCAGCTCTCTCTGTGCTCTGTCCCCCAAATATTCCTACAGGTCGCACAAGATCTGCCAGCAACCCTCTGATGGTTAAACTGCCGAAATCTCGGCTCTCTGCTCACCTTCACTCTTTCATTCCTCTTTTCTCCCGCCTCTGGAACAAACTCCCACACTCCCTTCAATCCCACTCCTCCCTCCAGGTCTTTAAAACAGCTGTTCACCACCATCTCTTATCTTTCCCCATCCAAAACCTTGATCTTTTCTACCCCCACTAATTCACTCGCTCCTTGTTTGCACCTTGCAAATTCACTTGATCCACCTTGTTTGAAATTCCAACTTCTTTCCTGGAAGTCCTGGCAGTGTCCATATGTTTTATACCTCTCCTACCCCCCCCTTCCCATGCCTCCCCCCAAAGCCCTCTCCCTCCCACAGATCTCTCGATGTCTCCATGTCTCTCGGTCCCTGCTCTCAAATGTTGTGTTTGTGTCCTTCCCCCTCTCTCCCCATCTTGTCTACCGCTCCCGATGTTATTTGTTTTATGTGTCGGTTTGTCTTTCTGTGTGATTAATGTTCGCTCTTTCACGAGCCTCGATCTTGTATACAAAAAAATAAAATAATAATATCCACTCACCTGAGGTGACGACAGTGCTCCACGCCATGCCATGGTTTGATTATCTTTTCGTGCAAATGTTTTTGGGAATGTGAGATGCATCATGACATGGGTGAGACATTGTGCTGCTTGTTCCATCTCTTCCTCCTTATGAGGAATTGATGAGGAATTTGAATTGATGGTAAATTTGGTTAGAAATTGGGATTGTAACGAATTTGGTATTAGGGGAGATGTGGGGAAGACGAGACGGTAGAGACGAATTGTAAATTTGTGTAAATACGGGGTAAGGGGCGATGGTAGAGTAGGTGACGGGGGGTGGGGGGGTGACGTACGTTAGGGACGAGCTTTCTCCGCTCGCTCTCCAGGCGCACCTTACTCTGCATTGCCTTTATTGATGTGTACCCTTGTGCCCTTACCCATCGCTGACTTTGCTTTGTCGTCCTTCCCACCCATGGACCGTGCTCTCTGGGCACTGAGGGGAAGCATGCGGGAGCCGCATCTGTGTGCCCGAGCCGCCGCTGCACAGCTGCCTGGATCGGTACACCACTTATGGACCACACGTTTGTGGCCAAGCACCACACCCATATGGACCACGGTAACGTTGCCGAGCACCACTGATGGACCCCACGTGTTGGGGCCTGGCCCCTTTGCTGGGACCGGCCACGATGGCCCAGGAAAGTTGCTTGTGGACCACGGTGATGTGGCCCCTTTTGCCCTACAGGTGGACCACCCATAGTTGGCCCCTGTGGGCCCCAAATAAAAATGGATGCGTTTTGTGCCTTTTTATTATATTGCAAATAGGCAGCAAGCCAGAAGAGAGAACAACATCTGGAAGAAACGTCGGCCAGCAGAGGGAGCCGCAAGAAGAGCAAGACCATCAGTTTGTTTTTATTGTGTGGGTGCAATGTAGCAATGGATGGTGCTTGATGGTGCTTAGTGATGGTGCTTTTCACTGGTGCTTGCTATGGTGTTTTTGGTGCTTGCATGCACGGGGATGCATTGCAATATCAATTCTGCATCCCCGGGCATGTGGAGGTGGTGTATCGGTGCAGTGCATGCTTTTTCCTCTCTCCCACAGGGTTATTTTTGTTTCCCAAAACAAATGACAGGTCCTGGGTTGCAATGTAAATACAAATAGTGTCTTGTAAATAATGCCCCCCACCGTAAATGTGTAGTTTGAGAATAATTCCACAATTCTGTTATTCTGTGGGTGTGAATCTGTTAGGTAGGGTGCAACGTAGCAGGCGGGACATATTTAACTCTTTTTAAAATGTCGCACTCAGGGGAGAAGTTAATAGAAGAGAGTTACCACACCTGAGTGTCACATTAAGTAAAGTTTTCAGGCCGGGATGTCCCGTGAGGAATGAGGGTGCTGTGTTACGGTTTTTAGAATCTTCACATGTAAATTAAGTAGTAAATTCCCTTATGAATGACCCCTGTGTACATGTCCCCTTAATTGGCTGTTAATTAAAGATTGCACCTTAGTTAGTCCATGTACAACACGTAGGACATTTTAGGACCTCTCTATAGTTATGTCATTATTATGTGTTCCAGGTAAGGCTGTGTTTCCAATAGTTGACTCTACGTTGCATCAATCAAATAAGATTGGTCCCTTTCAGTACCCCAATCGTCTCTTCAAAGTGCCAGTAAGGCGGCGTTCATCGCCGTTGCATTGGTCTGTTTTCGTTGGCACAATGCCCCAAAACTCCATTGCACACGAGGCCAAGATCGGAGAAGAAGGGGGGAGGAGCCGCCGGATCACGGGCGTGGCACCACCTCGTCATCAAAGGTGGTGCCACGTCATCAGAGAGCCCTTACCAACCAACCATCGCCGAGGTGAGCCCACCGGTAGGCGTGTCAGCTTGATACGGCCAAGGCCAATCAAAGGAACTGCGAGGGACTGCTTATGCAGATGAGTGAGGAGAGGCAGAAGATGAAGAGAGGAGTGAGGGAGCACGAGAGTCGGTGAGAAGGCAGGAGAGACGAGCTGCGCGGAGCTGCTGCAGGGAGCCCCTGCCGTGTAAAGCTGAATACGTGGAGCCGCCGGCTGCTCGCTTCCAGCCCGGAGCGTGGAGCTGGAGCAGACCTGCTTGCTGTACCCTGCCAAACCTTCCAGCCCTGTTGTCCCACCTGAACCATCTCCTCCAGCCATTCCTGCCTGCAATTCCCTATTCGTGTGAGTCTGTCTATATTGTCCTGTGGGTTTAAGTAAGACTGTTTAAGGATTTGCACTGTGTCTTCTTCTTCTTCAGATTGCTTTCGTTCCTTCTCTTTCTCTGGTTTTGTATATGGGAGGTTTGTATATTTTGCACAATTAATAAATACCTGTTCCTTCTTATTCTTGGTTTCATTGTCGTCCAATCGCTTTAGTGATTTCCCGATTGAGTAGATGTGGCGCGATTTCGGCAGAACCGCTTATAATCGCGTTTAGTCCTTTGTTATCGGCCCGCGTCGCAGCTCGCTTCGCTCGGCGCAATCCATCTATCACGCATGCGGCCCGGGCGGGAGTATTTCCTCGCTTACCGGAAGGCGCTGGTACTTAGGTCATAGGAAGAATTGGCCTACTACCCTATTCAGCACTGACCGGGAGTGACGTCATACCCCCAGGACCGGTCGGACGGCCAGCTTAACAAGACAAGGGGATTAACCCCCCCTTGCTAACGGGAGTGCCGTCCCCCGGATCCACAACAATATCTATCTATCTATCTATCTATATACATATATATATATATATATATATATCACACACACACGGACGGAAACGATCGAATGCGTTACTCCCTGGTGGGAGTAATAAACCTGAAAATCGCAGAGCCAGAATTATTTATTTGGTCTGGGAAGCCCATGCGAGGTTTCTTCTTCTTCAGCCTCTCACAACCCTGGGTGAATATGCGATCTTTTTTAAAAAAAAGTCGGAATTTTGCCAAATCTGTTTTATTTTTGTTAATATACCTCAGCCATTGACAAATCTGGAATTATAATTTTATTTGAGGTTCAAATTAACCCGGTACATTGTGTCAAACGATGCCTGCAAGTCTGTACATGTGATAAATAATTAATCGTCCACAGGCGAAAACTCTTCTTCTTCACGCAATAACAACTTCCAGCTTCGAGACCGTACATCCAATCATCTTCAAATTTTGCACACTTGTTACTCTTCATGACTTCTACTACAGTATGAAGTTTCACGTCGATCAATGAAGTGGTTCAAGAGATATAAACGTTTTTATTATTTGCGTGTAATTAACGATATCTGCCAAACCACGTGACCTATCGCAAATTCCAAAAGCGCCTTTTAGTAGACTGATATTCTGAACAAATTTGGGAAGTTTCCCCTCGATTGGATCACAAATGAGGGAGGAGCTAGGTTTTAAATGTTTGTGCTTAAAAACGTCATAACTCTGAAACCATGTGATGCATGACGTCATGCTCATTGACTTTTTTGAACGTCATGGGTATGCGATTCTGCCTGCAAAGTTTGGCCTCGATCTGTTCAGGCGTTTTGGAGAAAATTGGATTTTAGCGTTTTTCACTCAAAACAATATGGCGGCCGAACCACGTGACTTGTGACGTCATAATTACCATTAAAATATTCTGCAGACCGATTCCCTCCTATGGTAAAAAACTTGCTCTCAATCGGTCCAATTATTGCAGAGAAAATGGTTTTTAAAGGAAAACAGAAGAAAAAAATTCGCCAAAAAACTTCCTGAATCCAGAATAATTTCCTGAGCTTCACCAAAAACTAATCATTTCTTCCTTATCCCAAGAGCAATCATCCCACCAACTTTCATCCAAATCCGTTCAGAACTTTTCCAGATATCTTGTTCACAAACACATGAACACACACACACACACACACACACACACACACACACACACACACACACACACACACACACACACACACACACACACACACACACACACACACACAAGCGAATGCATTACTCCCTGGCAGGAGTAACTATTGGGATATTGGAAGGCATGTAAGACTGGTTCCACCCTTTCATGAAAAGTAGGTAGGCAAGTTCTTTTTACACTTTAAAAAAAGGTGGCTCAGATGTTAAAATGGCCTGTGGAGTCATGGACTATGTTAGTACAAAGTGTTCTGGTGGGTAAAGCTCAAGATATCTATTCGGCTTTATCGATTGACCAATGTGCAGATTATGAGACAGTCAAGAAAGCCATTCTCAAAGCCTATGAATTGGTCCCCGAAGCTTACCGACAAAGATTTAGGAATGCTAGGAAGTGGGAGAATGAGACCCATGTGGAGTTTGCCAGAGAAAAGAAAACTATGTTCGATAGGTGCTGTGACTCGAAAGAGATTGGGGAACACTTTAAACATTTACGACAATTGATTTTGGTGGAAGAATTTAAACAGCGTTTCCAGGCGGACATTAAAGTACATTTGGATGAAAGAAAACTACCTGAGTTGTATGAGGCAGCAACAGTGGCAGATGACTATGCCTTGACACACAGGATGGGGTTTCACAAACCTAATTTCCCTCCGAGAGGTAGCCAGGGGAGTTACATTAAATCAGGTTTGGAGAGCAAATTCTCATGGAGGCGACCCAGAGAGGAGTATCAAGCAAAATCGGGGACCTCAAATTTTAGTGATCAAAAGACTGACGGTCCAAGGCAGACCTATCTTCCAGGGGGCCCGAGGCAGACCACGGGATTCTCCTCTGGGCCTACTTGCGCTTTTTGCAAGAAACCTGGGCATTTGATGTCCCAATGTTATGCCCTGAAAAGGAGAAATCAGGATCGGAGTCAGGCTACTTCAACTCCGAATGCGTTGGCCAGTGCGAGAAATCGTCCTTGGAGGACAGTGACTTGTGAAAGTCCTTTGCCAAACTTACTGCATCAGAAAACGTCCTTGTCCAAGAGGGTTACAAACCTTTCATTTACGAGGGGTTTGTGTCACTGGATGGGGACTTAACTAACCAGAGACCTGTTAGGGTATTGAGGGACACAGGAGCACATCAATATTTGATGCTCAAGGGCATTTTGCCATTGTCTGAAAAAAACTGCAACTGGGGTTAGTGGCCTCTTACAGGGGGTTGGTGGCTTCGTTAAAGCTCCTCTTCATGTGATCCATTTAAACTTATCCGTAAACCTACGGTCACCATATGTTTACAAGCCACTCTTCCTGTGGAGTGAACTTTCTTTTATTATTGGGAACTATTTGGCTGGTGTTCGAATTTCAGGTAATCCAATGTTGGTTGAAAAGCCCAGTTCTGGAAAATAACACAGCACTGTTAGAGCAGGAGATTCCAGGAATCCTTCCATCATGTGCAGTGACTCGTGCTATGGGTAGGAAGTGCTCTGAAGAGAAGGAGAAGGAAGGTGATGTGGATTTGGGTTCCATAGAGATATTGGAGGAAAAGTCGGGAAGAGGTAATAGGAAAGGGAGTGACATCAGGGCACCTAAGGAAAAGGTGGCATCTGGACCAAAAGAGAAAATGGAGTGTCCATCGGAGACATCCGGGAACGAGGCTGAACAGACGGTGCCTGTCCGAAAGAGACTTGTTGAAGAACAACACAGAGATTCGGAGTTCCAGAGTTTGATTGGTAAAGCCATTACAGCGGAAGAGGCTTTGAAGATACCTGTTGGTTACTTCATGAAAGGGGAAATACTCATGAGAAAATGCAGACCACCAGAGGTGCCAGCAAATGATGAGTGGAAAGTTCATTACCAAATTGTGGTGCCACAGCCGTACCGGAAGGAGATATTGAGTTTGGCACATGAAACACCTTTGGCCGGGCACCTTGGAGTGAACAAGACATGTGACAGAACATTGGTACATTTTTCTGGCTAGGATTGCGACGTGATGTGGTGGAATTCTGTAAATCTTGTTATTCTTGTCAGCTGGTGGGCAAACCTAATCAGAAAACCCCTTCAGCACCTTTAAAACCAATTCCAGCTTTTGAAGAACCATTCAGCCGAGTCATATTGGCTGTGTAGGTCCTTTACCTAAAACTAAGGCTGGACATCAGTATATGCTGACCATCATGTGCACTTCCACTAGGTTCCCAGAAGCGGTGCCTCTTAGGAAAATTACTGCGACTGTTATTGCGAAGGCCTTGATTAAATTTTCACCCTAGTTGGCCCATACCTAAGGTCATCCAGTCTGATCAGCGTTCCAACTTCATGTCAAAGCTTTTTCAGCAAGTGGTACACCTGTTGGGAGTGAAGCAAGCGAGGTCAAGTACTTACCATCCCGAGATCCAAGGGGCTTTGGAAAGGTTTCACCAGACATTAAAGAATATGATCAGAACTTACAGCTTTGAATGTGACAAGGATTGGGACAAGGGAATACCCTTATTGCTGTTTGCTACGAGGGAGTCTGTTCAGGAGTCAGTGAAGTCAGTCCTTTTGAACTTGTGTTTGGACACGCAGTTCGAGGACCGTTGAAACTGGTGAAGGAACAGTGGCTACAAGAGGAGTCGCAGTCAACTGTGTTAGAGTATGCGACAACTGTTAGGCACAGATTGGCTAAGGCCTGTGAAGTAGTGAGAGGAAACGTGAAAGCAGCACAGGACAAAATGAAAGTGTGACATGACAAGACTTCTCAGATAAGAAATTTCAGTCCTAAGGATCGAGTGCTAGTGTTGCTTCCAGTTCCAGGTCAGCTGCTACAGGCTTGGTATTTTGGTCCCTATGCCATCGAAAGGAGGGTCAATGAAACGGATGATGTGGTGACAACTCCAGACTGACGGAAAAAGCAGCAGCTGTGTCACTTGAACCGACTTAAGAAATATGATGAGAGGAAGCCTGTGGAGAGAATGGCTCCTGTCTCACCTGTCGTACCTGTAGTCGGTGTGCAAGAGAATCCAGAGTTTGAGGCCAGTGTGAAGTTCGATAGCATTGATGACCAGGCTTGCCCCAGATTGACGAACACTGAAGTGTTAAAGAACCTAGACCAGAAATTAGGTCATTTGACGAGTGAACAACAAGGACAATTATCCAACCTAATTTCTGAGTTTGCACATTTGATCACAGATGTACCTGGTCGTACCGACCTGGTATATCATGATATTGATGTGGGGGAGGCTATTCCCGTGAAACAACACCCCGACCGGATGAACCCTGTTAAGATGAAATATCTCCAGCAGGAGGTTCAGCCACATTGAATTAACCTTGAGGATTCCTGTGCGTTGTTTGGAAAAAAATTTTGGCATACGGGACTTGATCAGCCATAGTTTGGGATTTGTAGTTTTTTTGGTTGTGAGTATTACTTTTGGTTGTTAAAGATACTTTTTGTATGGAAAGTTTTCACCAAGTTCAAACTTTGTTCCTTGAAGGTGGGGAGTGTTATGGATTTGTCACTTCTGCCTTTGTTGTTATTATATGCTTGTAGGATTTTTAGTTTCAGATAATATTGTTTAGATTTTTGTGTGAAATGGAGATGGCTTTAGTTAAAGGTAAGGATAAATGTTTGTGAGGAAAAAGGGAAATGCGGCAGAGACCGGAAGAAGAGAGATCGATATGGGCAGAGAGAGGAGGAGAGAGCTGCGAGTCAAGTCGAGGCTGCGAGCAGACTTGTTTTCACCCCTCAGCCCAAATTGGGCTAAGGGGTATTGTCGTCACGGGCGTCGTCCGGGCGTCCGTCAACTTTTGGTTTCTGTCAATTTCAAGAACGGCTTTTCCGATTAAATCCATTTTTGCAGTGTGTGTTGGGGTTGAGTAGAGGAAGGTTCCTTTCGAAAATGGGCGTGCTGCGATTTTCAATATGGCCGCCACGGTAGCCATCTTGAAATTTGTTTCCGTCAATTTCGAGCAGAACGGCTTGTCCGAAAATCCATTTTTGCAGTGTGTGTTGGGGTTGTGTAGAGGAAGGTTCAAGGGTGGGCTGCGATTTTCAATATGGCCGCCACGGCAGCCATCTTGAAATTGGTTTCCGTCAATTTCAAGCAGAATGGCTTGTCCGATTAAATCCATTTTTGCAGTGTGTGTTGGGGTTGAGTAGAGGAAGATTCCTTTTGAAAATGGGCGCGCTGCGATTTTCAATATGGGCGCCACGGCAGCCATGTTGAAATTGGTTTCCACCATGCATGGGCTGAGGTTTATTTATTATATATTGGTCGCGATGAGTTGAGGTTTCCCATGAAAGGGATTGCGCGACATCATCATATATTGCGAGTGCAATTAAACGTGCATCTCGGGTTTTATCACCAAGTTTGAGTCACCGTTGGAGAAATCAAGCGCCTTCATTACGGGCCTATATGCAATTTTGTCCTCGAAGAAGAAGAGGCTGTTCGCTTGGTGCATCTTGTTTTGCCGTTGGGATTTCGGTATCGACCTGCAATATAAAAACCACTCATTCAACCAGTTTGAAGAGAGAAAAGGAGTCATTCTGCTGTTTTGTGTCAATGTGTGTACTGCAATGAGCATGGAGAAAAGAAAGAAAACCAGTGAATTGTCTGAGGAGGTCAGACACAAGATTGGAGCCAAGCATGCACAATCTCAAGGCTGCAAGTCCATCTCCAGAGACCTTGATGTTCCTGTGTCCACCGTACGCAATGTTATCAGGAAGTTTAAGGCCCATGGCACTGTAGCCAACCTCCCTGGACGTGGCCGCAAGAGAAAACTTGATCAAAGATTGCAGCGAAGGATTGCTCGAATGGTGGAGAAAGCACCTCGATCAACTGCTCAACAGATTCAAGCCAACCTTCAGACAGAAGGTATGACAGTTTCAGCTCACACCATTCGTCGCCAACTCAATGAAAGGGGGTTCTATGGTAGGAGACCCAGGAGGACCCCACTGCTAAGAGAGAGACATAAGGAAGCCCGACTGGAGTTTGCCAAAACACACCTGAACAAGCCAAAATCCTTCTGGGAGAATGTCCCGTGGACAGATGAGATAAAACTATAGCATTTTTGTAAAGCACATCATCTCTAGGTTTACAGAAAATAAAATTAAGCCTTTAAAGAAAAGAACACTTTCCCTACAGTCAAACATGGAGGAGGTTCAGTGATGTTTTGGGGTTGCTGTGCTGCCTTTGGCACTGGGTTCCTTGAATATGCACATGGCATCATGAAATCAGGAGATTACCAAGGTATTTTGGAACGCAATGTTCACCCCAGTGTCAAAAGTTGGGTCTCTGTCGAAGGTCATGGGTCTTGCAGCAGGACAATGACCCCAAACACTTCAAAAAGCACCCAGGAATGGTTCAAGACAAAACGCTGGACTGTTGTGAAGTGGCCAGCAATGAGTTCAGATCTAAATCCCATTGAACTCCTGTGGGGAGATGTGAAAACAGCAGTTGGGAGAAGGCACCCTTCAAATCTGGGAGAGCTGGAGCAGTTTGCACAAGAAGAGTGGGCCAAACTGCCAGTAGAGAGGTGTAGGAAGTTAATTCATGGCTACAGGAAGCGCTTGACTGCAGTTATTTTGTCCAACGATTGCCTAATGATATCATGTTCAACGGATCACGTCGGCCGATTTGTTTTGGGTGAAATGCTGGACAAGACTGGTAAATCATGGATTTTAATAAATATGCGATATCAACATGATATTAAAAAAAAAAAAAAATGGAGGAAGTACACATGTTGAAAAAAATCAAAAATTCTATATTTCTTTGAAAATAAAACATTTTATGCTATCAGACATCAATTCATATATGGTGTTATGAAACCTCAAATTGAACCCAATTGTTGTCATGCAAAGGGTAAAGTAGATCTGTCATAATAAAAAAAACAGTGTCTTGAGTGTACCTACAATGCAAAAAAAAAAAAGACGGCCCTCGGAGCGGTTTCTCAATACAGGATCCATTATATTCACAATCGTCCAAGAAATGCCGACTTGTTTATTTTTCAACATAGAAGTATAGATAAATAGTAAGAAAATCAGATCACTGTATCCATACTTGTATATTGAAAAACACTTGGGATTTATTGGATTATTCCACATGTTCCAGCGTAACTTTATGAATGTACAAGCTCCTTCCTTCGTCTTTAATGCTGCAAGGGGTGAAGGGGGAGTTAAACCAAGTGCAATTAAACCAGTGTCTCAGGATTTATCACCAAGTGTGAGTCATCGTTGGAGAAATGACGCACCTCCATTACGGGCCAATACACCATTTTGTCCTCAAAGAGGCTGTCAGCTGGGTGGATCTTGTTTTGTCATTTGGATTCCCATATCAACATCATCGTGTGGATTGCCGTTGGTTTACATATCGGCTCAATTCCCATATCGACCTCAGGTTTTCATTAAGGATATCTCTGTACTTTGCTCCGTTCATTGTTCCCTCAACCCTGACCAGTCCCCCAGTCCCTGCTGCTGAAAATCACCACCACAGCATGATGCTGCCACCACCATGCTTCACCGTTGGGATGGTATTGGGCAGGTGATGAGCGGTGCCTGGTTTCCTCCAGACATGATGCTTAGAATTGAGGCCAAACAGTTCAATCTTGGTTTCAGCAGACCACAGAATCTTGTTTCTCTCAGTCTGAGAGTCTTTTAGGTGCTTTTTGCAAACTCCAAGCGGGCTTTCATGTGTCTTTCACTGAGGAGAGGCTTCCGTCTTGCCACTCTGCCATAAAGCCCAGCTCGGTGGAGTGTTGCAGTGATGGTTGTCCTTCTGGAAGTTTCTCCCATCTCCACACAGGATCTCTGGAGCTCAGCCAGAGTGACCATCGGTTTCTTGGTCACCTCTCTTACCAAGGCCCTTCTCCCCCGATTGCTCAGTTTGGCCGGGCAGCCAGCTCGAAGAAGAGTCCTGGTTGTTCCAAACTTCTTCCATTTAAGAATTATGGAGGCCGACTGTGCTCTTGGGAACCTTCAATGCAGCAGAATTTTTTTTGTAGGCTTCCCCAGCCAGATCTGTGCCTCGACACAATCCTGTCTCTAAGCTCTGCAGGTTCGACCTCATGGCTTGGTTTTTGCTCTGATATGCATTGTCAGCTGTGAGACCTCATATAGACAGGTGTGTGCCTTTCCAAATCATGTCCAATCAATTGAATTTACCACAGGTGGACTCCAATCAAGGTGTAGAAACATATCAAAGATGATCAAGAGAAATGGGAGGCACCTGAGATAAATTTCAGGTGTCATAGCAAAGGGTCTGAATACTTAAGTCAATGTGATATTTCAGTTTTTTCTTTTTAATAAATTTGCAAAACTTTCTAAAATCGTGTTTTCTCTTTGTCATTATGGGGTATTGAGTGTAGATTGACGAGGGAAAAAATGAATTTAAACGATTTCAGCATAAGGCTGCAACATAACAATGTGAAAAAAGTGAAGGGGTCTGAATACTTTCTGAATGCACTGTATATATATATGTACACACACATTACCCATTTGAAAAGGCATTTCTGCATGGGCCCATACACCTTCACCCGAGCGCTTGCATTTTATAAAGGATGTTGCTCGTGCCCCATCTCCAGAACAAATGAGTTTTCCCGAAATGTAATAACGACAGGGTTGTTAAAGAAAGAGGAATTTGACGTTTTCTTACTGGAGCTATACATCACCTTCATAAGTCGTGCTTGTAACAATTTAGATATTCCAGTGTAAAATTAAACTGCTCTATGATTAGAGGTTTATTGAGCATGCAAGATTCACGGAACATGACCAGTGACAGAGCAATAAATACTTTATCTCCACTCAAGCAATAAAAACCCCGAGATGTTTGTTTTCTGGAAATGTGTAAATAAAACGACTACACTACAACTGTAGGGGCAATGATTCCCACCTTGTGGTGTCAGATTAGTCCTGAAAGTGGCAGGAATTTGCGATTAGTTCAGGGTACCAGCAATAACTCACATTAATCATTGTGAAAGACACTGTTGGATCTTTAATTTTCACTGGAGGTAATGCCTACCACACAGGACAGCCGGCTTAACGTCCATCTGAGGGATTCGTAAACATGACTATTTTTTAGAATAAAAAAATAAAACTGTCCGACATAAAAGTTGTACTTATGTAAACGACAGCTCCTGCTCAGATCGTGCACACACGTATATATATATACACAGTGGAACCTTGACTTACGAGTTTAATTCGTTCTGTGACCGAGCTCGTAACTCAAATTGCTCGTTTCTCAAATCAAATTTCCCCATTAAAATGCATTGAAATGCTATTAATCCGTTCCAGCCCGCCAAAAACCACACCAATTTTTTTTTAAAATATACAGTATATATAAAAATATCTCGCGCTTTATATTTCACCTGTATGCAGCATACAAGTTGGCAGGATGGCCTGGACTGGAGGTACGCACACTTGACTCTAAAGTCTAAACTGTCCAGCCTGGGTTTGAATCCCGACCCAGCTATAACCTGTCATGGGTGAATCACAGGCAGGGTGATTCATCAATGTGTGTACCGCTAAACTGGGCGCCCCGTTTGCGTCCCATTAGTTGTTGGATGTTAAGGATCTCACCGTGTTTTCCACAAAGAGAAGGCGAGCTATCGCCGGCACTCTGAACAAGTTGTGGCCTGGCATGCTCTTCTCCTCTGCCGTTATATACGTCCTCCTCGGCATCTTTTTCCAGAAGAGCCCTGTCTCGTCACAGTTGAAGATTTGCTGGGGGATGTATCGTTCGGCTTCTATCAGTTCGGCAAAAGTTATAATAAAATCTTCAGCTGCCTTCACATCCGCCTCACCAAGTCGACAACACGCACACCTCGCTCATGTTTTTCGACGATTGCGTGTTTTATATCCAAGCACATCATCCTCTTCTTCTTCTCAGTACCGTGTTTTCCACAAAGAGAAGGCGAGCTATCGCCGGCACTCTGAACAAGTTGACGGCAGAGATACTGTACTTGCACGGCAAGATAACCACGTGACCAGAACCCACCTGGTGGTGTAAACTCAAAATAACCAACATGCGAAAACAAAAATGCAGCGCTATACGACAGAGATACTGTACTTGCACGGCAAGATAACCACGTGACCAGAACCCACCTGGTGGCGTAAACTCAAAATAACCAACATGCGAAAACAAAAATGCAGCGCTATACGACAGAGATACTGTACTTGCACGGCAAGATAACCACGTGACCGGGTGGCGAAAGCTCGTAACTCAGATCTCGGCTCGCATCTCAAAGCAATAAACCGCCCGAGCGACGGCTCGTATCTCGAAAAACTCGTAAGTTGGGGCACTCGTAAGTCAAGGTTCCACTGTATATATATATATATATATATATATATATATATATATATATATATATATATATATATATATATACAAGCTTGGCTCCTCACCAAGCGTCGTTACTGAGGAGCGGGCTTATTTTAGCTGAGGCTAATGACTGTTCCTGAGTGGTTGTGTTGTCATGATTTACACCAATCATAATACAAACAATTACTGTGCACAAATGTATTTGTTGTGTTTGTGATATTACATTTTTATAGGCAATTTAGGTTGAAGATTTAGGTTGAATGTTTTTTTTTCAAGAAAGAACCCCTCAGCACACACAAAGGGGAGGGGTAGGTGCAGACTGGAAGTTTGGGACGATTACACCTCACCACCACGTAATTCAAAACACCTCACCACCACGTAATTCAAAACACCTCACCACCAAGTAATTTAAAACACCTCACAGCCATAAGACACGTAATGAAAACACCTCACCAACACAAAATTAAAAACACCTCACCACCACGAAATTGAAAACACCTCACAGCCATCAAACACGTAATAAAAACACCTCACAGCCATAAAACACGTAATAAAAATACCTCACCACCACGAAATTAAAAACACCTCACAGCCATAAAACACATAATAAAAACACCTCACAACCATAAAACACGTAATAAAAACACCTCACAGCCATAAAACACGTAATAAAAACACCTCACAGCCATAAAACATGTAATAAAAACACCACCACAAAATAAAAAACACCTCACAGCCACAAAACACAGAATAAAAACACCTCACAGCCATAAAACACGTAATAAAAACACCTCACCACCGCAAAATTAAAAACACCTCAGCCATAAAACACGTAATAAAAACACCTCACCACCACTAAATTAAAAACACCTCACAGCCATAAAACACGTAATAAAAACACCTCACCACCACGTCATTTAAAAACACCTCACCACCAAGTAATTCAAAACACCTCACCACCACGTAATTCAAAACACCTCATCACCAACTAATTCAAAACACCTCACCACCACATAATTAAAAACACTTCACCACCACGTAATTATAAATACCTCACCACCACGTAATTCAAAACACCTCACCACCATGTGATTTAAAAACACCTCACCACCATGTGATTTAAAAACCCCTCACCACCACGTCATTTAAAAACACCTCACCACCACATAATTCAAAATACCTCACCATTACGTGATTCAAAACCACCACATCGTTATTAAAACCACTTCACAACCATGGAAACAAAAGTTTGAGGGAGTCGTTAAGTGACAACACAGACACTGCCCAGATGTGTAGATATATACAGTAGATAAATGACTGTACCCGAGTTGCCGTTTTGTCATGGTTTAAACCAATCATAATTCAAACAATTATTTTGCACAAATGTATTTGTAATATACGTGATATCACATTTTATAAACAATTGAAGTTGAAAACTTAAGTTTAAAAAAAAAAATTCCCAAAAAATTCCCTAAAAAAAAAAAAATTGGAAATTTTTCAAAACAAATACCCTTAGGACATACCGACGGGAGAGATATGTGCATACCAGAAGTTTGGTACGATTTCACAAAAGTTTGAGAAAGTAGTTCAGTGACGAGACAACACAAGACAGGACAGACGCTGCACATATATATATATATATATATATATATATATATATATATATATATATATATATATATATACATATATATATATATATATATATATATATATATATATATATATATATATATATTATAATAGGCTACGGTGATTCTGTCTGTCTGTCTGTCTGTGGGTGTGGCTTACTCCGTTTACAGAGTAGCTCCACCCATTCTTGGAGAGGCTTCATGTAAACAAATATCCACCATTTTATTACCTCGAATAGCTTTGAGGCCTCTTTAGTTAGGCCCGTGCTGTCTTTCTCTCTCACACAGGTTTATTTCAACTCAAATTTGATATATCATTTCATTTTTAACAGTCGCTAATATAGTTTTAGACTCGGTTGAAAAAAAACGGGAAGAGAATCCCATGAAAGTTTCCGTTTCTAGAACGAAATGATTTCCCAAAGGCCTGCAAAATAAAGCCCATTCATCGAGTCATCCTCACGATTTTATCTAAAATTCACCATCTGATTTAATTTTTATCGATGGTTTTAGACTCAGTGTCAGAAATAATTGAGAACATTCACGCACACACGGGAAATTGCCTAGATATATATTTTTAAATCGCGCCACGATGATACACGAAAATACACCGCCTAAAATAAGTCGGGGAAAATGTCGACATGTATTAAAAATTCGCTTTTTCTTTTCCGTTAAGATATATTACTTTTACTTTTGATGACAGTTGTCACAAAAACGACATATACAGTCACGTGAAAAAGTAAGTACACCCCATGTAAAGTTTTGACTTTTTCAACATATTTCAACATACAGCTATTTGATCTTCATTTCAACAATATTGATAGATAAAGGTGATATAATGTAACAAATATCATGAAACATTTACATTTTGTAGTCCATTGTATAATTTAAATAAACATAAATACAAATTTCGCATGTGGAAAAAGTAAGTACACCCTTGGCTCTAATAGGTGGTATTGCCCCTTTGGCAGAAACAACCTCAAGTAGGCGTTTCTTATAACTGTCTACCAGTCTCCTACATCGACTGGGAGAAATTTTTGCCCACTCCTCCATGCAGAATTCTTTCAGCTGTGCGATGTTTGAGGGGTTTCTTGCATGCACAGCCCGTTTCAAATCCCGCCACAACATCTCGATGGGATTTAGATCCGGGCTTTGTCTTGGCCATTCCAGAACCCTCCATTTATTTCTTTTCAGCCATTCCTTGGTGGATTTACTGGTATGTTTAGGGTCATTGTCATGTTGCAAGGTCCACCTTCGGTTGAGCTTCAACTTTCCGACAGATGGCATCACATTATCCTCAAGCACCCTCTGGTACAATGAAGAATTCATAGCGGATTCTATCATGGTGAGCTGCCGAGGACCTGGTGCAGCAAAGCTGCCCCAAACCATATTTCCACTACCATGCTTTACAGTTGGTATCAGGTTCTTGTGGTCAAATTCTGTCTTTGGTTTTCGCCAAACAAATCTTCTGGTACTGTGGCCATATAGCTCTACCTTTGACTCATCTGTCCAGAGCACATTGTTCCAGAAGTGCTGGTCTTTGCCGAGGTGTTCATTGGCAAACTTTAGTCTTGCCCTGATGTTCTTTCTGGACAGCAAAGGTTTCCTCCTGCCACACTTCCCATGTAGATCAAATTTGTGCAGCCTCTTTCTAATGGTAGACTCATGCACTTTGACATCAACAGTGGCAAGGGCTACCTGTAGGTCCTGTGATGACATTCTGGGGTTCTTAGAGACTTCTTTCAGTATCTTGCGGTCTGCTCTCGGGCTGAACCTGCTGGGGCGGCCTGGCCTGAACAAGTTGGCAGTTGTTTGGAATCTTCTCCACTTGTAGATGATCTTCCGGACAGTCGAATGATTGATTTCAAATTGTTTGGAGATCTTTTAAAATCCATTCCCAGACCCATAGGCATCTATAACCTTCTTTCTGAAGGCCTCAGAGAGCTCTTTTGATCTCGGCATGGTGACGCCGCACACTTCTACAACAAAGAGCAAACCAAACTAAATGTCTGAGGTTTAAATAAGACAGGTTCCTCCAAGATCCTCTCTAACGATGTTCTAATCATTTGCACCTGAGCTGGTGGACCTGATTCTAATTTTAGGTATTTGAAGTAGTGATAAATGTCGGGGTGTACTTACTTTTTCCACATGTGAAATTTGCATTTATGCTTATTTAAATTACTAGGGCGTGCCCGTACTATATATATATCTAAAATTATATCCCCCCTCTATTTACATGAAATGGTTTGGTCCATTCGCCAATGGTTTGGTCCATGCGAATGGTCCAAAGCGAACGGCTTGCGAGTACGGTGACAATCCCCCCCCCCCCCCTCTATTTACATGAAATGGTTTGGTCCATTCGCAAAGCCAAACCGAACGGCTTGCGAGTACGGTGACAATCCCCCCCCTCTATTTACATGAAATGGTTTGGTCCAAAGCGAACGGCTTGCGGAGTTTGGTAAAGAAATCGCCATAGCTCGGTAACTACTTGTCCGATTAATATGAAACCTTGAAAAGGCACATCCTCGGGTCCCCAGCAATATACCTGGCAAGTTTAAAGTATATCGGACCCGTGGTTGTCGAGAAACAGCGGTCACAGACAAACATACAGACATACAGAGATTACTGGAATTATAGATAGACTAGGGCATGCCCGTACTATATATATATCTAAAATTATATCCCCCCCCCCCCCTCTATTTACATGAAATGGTTTGGTCCATTCGCAAAGCCAAAGCGAACGGATTGCGAGTACGGTGACAATCCCCCCCCTCTATTTACATGAAATGGTTTGGTCCAAAGCGAACGGCTTGCGAGTATGGTGACAATCCCCCCCCCCCCCCCCCCCTCTATTTACATGAAATGGTTTGGTCCAAAGCGAACGGCTTGCGAGTACGGTGACAATCCCCCCCCCCCCCCCCCCTCTATTTACATGAAATGGTTTGGTCCAAAGCGAACGGCTTGCGGAGTTTGGTAAAGAAATCGCCATAGCGTGCACAAACGCGCAGGAAAGCGAAAGAATCGCAAATTAGTTTTAATTAGTTTTAAAACATAGTTTAACGCCAACTAAGCACCGAAATAGTTTGCCAACGTGAAATAAATGAATACGCTCTCAAATGTGCCGTCCGAGGCAGAGTCTGTTCGCCACGTTCGGCACACATGATAGCTCGCTGCTCTCTGATTGGTTGAATCGTTTTTTGGACATAGCTCGGTAACTACTTGTCCGATTAATATGAAACCTTGAAAAGGCACATCCTCGGGTCCCCAGCAATATACCTGGCAAGTTTCAAGTATATCGGACCGGTAGTTGTCGAGAAACAGCGGTCACAGACAAACACACAGACATACATACAGACATACACACAGAGATTACTGGAATTATAGATAGATACAATGGACTGCAAAATGTAAATGTTTCATGATATTTGTTATATTATATCACCTTTATCAGTCAATATTGTTGAAATGGAGATCAAATAGCTGTATGTTGAAATATGTTGAAAAATTCAAAACTTTACATGGGGTGTACTTACTTTTTCACGTGACTGTATTTCTTCGTTCTTATTTCATTCAACATTATTATCCGGAAGTAAAATATGTTTCAGAAAATTAGGAAGAGATATTTCTTGGTTTTTTTTTTTCATTAGTTATGTGCGCATGCACTTTAAATAGGTTTATTTGAAATCTGTAATTTTCACAATGTAATTTTCTTGCCATTTGTCATTTGATGATTACGAGACACTTCCTCTTGAGGATCGCGTGGAAACTTCAATTTCCAAAATGAGACGGTCAATGAAGAACGCAGACTTGAACAGGATGCAGCAAGAAAACGAATGAGAAGGGCGAACGAGTCCGTCGACGAACGTCAATGCAGACTTGAACAGGAAAAGGCAAGAAAAATAACGAGACGAGAGAACCGCACAGGATGCTGCTGCAACAACGATGAGGAGGGTTGGAGAGGAGCGAGGGGGGTTGGAGAGGAGTTAGGGGTTGGAGAGTGAGGAGCTAGGGGTTGGAGAGCGAGGAGCTGGGGGTTGGAGAGTGGGGAGCTAGGGGTTGGAGAGTGAGGAGCTAGGGGTTGGAGAGTGAGGAGCTAGGGGTTGGAGAGTGAGGAGCTAGGGGTTGGAGAGGAGTGAGAAATTGGAGAGGAGTGAGGGGTTGGAGAGCGAGGAGTTGGAGAGTGAGGAGCTAGGGCTTGGAGAGTGAGGAGCAAGGGGTTGGAGAGTGAGGAGCTAGGGGTTGGAGAGTGAGGAGCTATGGGTTGGAATGTGAGGAGCGAGAAATTGGAGAGGAGCGAGGGGTTCGAGAGCGAGGAGCGAGGGGTTGGAGAGTGAGGAGCGAGGAGTTGGGGAGTGAGAAGCGAGGGGTTGGAGAGTGAGGAGCTAGGGGTTGGAGAGTGAGGAGCTAGGGGTTGGAGAGTGAGGAGCTAGGGGTTGGAGAGTGAGGAGCTAGGGGTTGGAGAGTGAGGAGCGAGAAATTGGAGAGGAGCGAGGGGTTCGAGAGTGAGGAGCAAGGGGTTGGAGAGTGAGGAGCGAGGAGTTGGAGAGTGAGAAGCGAGGGGTTGGAGAGTGAGGCGCGAGGGGTAGGAGAGTGAGGAGCGAGGGGTTGGAGAGCGAGGAGTTGGAGAGTGAGGAGCGAGGGGTTGAAGAGCGAGGGGCGAGGGATTGGAGAGCGAGGAGCGAGGGATTGGAGAGCGAGGAGCTAGGGGTTGGAGAGCGAGGAGCTAGGGGGTGGAGAGTGAGGAGCGATGGGTTGGAGAGCGAGGACTTGGAGAGTGAGGAGCTAGGGGTTGGAGAGTGAGGAGCTAGGGGTTGGAGAGTGAGGCGCTAGGGGTTGGAGAGGAGCGAGAAATTGGAGAGGAGCGAGGGGTTGGAGAGTGAGGAGCGAGGGGTTGGAGAGTGGGGAGCAAGGAGTTGGAGAGTGAGGGCCGATTGGAGAGGAGAGTGAGGAGCGATTGGAGAGGAGAGTGAGGAGCGTTTGGAGGGGAGTGTGAGGAATTGGAGAGGAGTGTGAGGGATTGGAGAGGAGTGTGAGGGATTGGAGAGGAGTGTGAGGAAGTATTGGAGAGGAGTGTGAGGAGGTATTGGAGGGGAGTGTGAGGAGGAGTGGGATTGGAGAGGCGTGAGGGTGGAGAGAGAAGAGTGTCAGGTGGAGAGGAGTGAGGGGTGACATATTAAGTGAAATAAATAAATTGTGTTCATTACACCATTTCTGGATCTGATGAATTGCCAGAAACCATTTTGTAAAATTCAATGTTCAGCATCTAAATCAAGATGTCCAAATGTCACACACGTCCATGCCCGTGGGATTCCCACGGGTGACCCCACTAGTATATATATATTCTGCATTTCATATTCACCATTATATTGTCTCGGGATAATGTAAGGCATTTTGTGGAAATATCACACGAAGGACGAGGATGTCAGAGCACAGCATCGTACTTGAAATTGTGATTATGCGGATTTTAAGGAGCAAGGGGCAAATCTGCAGTATGTGGGATTTGAACCAGGGATCTCAGCATCACCAGTCTTGGTGGCGTAATGGTTAGAGCATCTACTCTTGTTCTGGGAGGTCGGTGGTTCGAACCCGACCGGCCGAATCATATCAACAAAGCCTTTAAAATTGTATGTGCTACTTTCTTTCTTGATGGTCAGCATTAAAAAAAAAAAGGCAGAACAATGACAAACAACCATATGTTGGCAACCATTGTGTGGGTTTTATAAGCCTAATAGCCTCCGGGTCGATGCTCCTTGTAAGGGAACTTGTATTATTATCACGAGGGCAAGTGCTTGATTGGATATATGGAGTGGGCACACAAAATTCCTTGTGGAAAAATAACAATATGGCCCAAAACGACCCAGAGACGTACTCACCTTTCTGTATTCTGACTAAATAAATGTGATTTCATTTCGGAGACAATTGAAGTCTAACCGGCTGTGTTGTCTTCGGCTGGAGGCACTCACTGTCAACTGCTGAGCTCTAAAATATGTTCAACGTCCGAAGGCCCCACGCATCCCCTTGTGGCCTGTGGTCATTCTGTAATGTCATCACCCAAAGACAGACAGTACTGTACAATGCGTATGGGCCCATGGGTCTTTCTCGACTGCGCTACTATTTCTGCAATGAATAATCCCTCCAACAAACAGAGTTGACCTCGGTTAAACCAATGGCCAGCTGAAACCCCTCTTTCATAAATCGACGCCCATTAAAACCAAAATGTCTATAATAAATAAATAAATGAATGAATGAATGAATAAGAATGAATTTGAATTTCCAATAATGAATGAATTTGAAAAAAATTTTTGAAAATGAATGAAAATGAATTTCCAATAAGTCAATAAAAATACATTTTGGAAATAGAACAAAAACATCCCTCTCAGATAATCTGCAATCCAAAACCATTATCTTTTCTACTCCCATCAACCTCACCCCCACCCCGAACCTAATTCCACCTCCTTCCAAATTTCCAATTTTCCCCTCCTGAGAGTTTCTTTCCGTATCCATCTTGCTCACCCCATGCATCCTCCCATGCCGCCCATTCCTCCCCGCACCCATTGTTCGTCCGCCTCCTTCTATTTTACCCTTCAACTCCACTCTTGGTGTCCCCTCCCCTCTCTGCTGTCCCCTTTGTTCTGTTCCATCCTCCTGCGTTCAGTGTTCTCGCTCTTCCAGGAGCCTCAAGTCTGTGTAAAAAAAAAAAAAATTAAATAATTATGGCCGATTAAAAATATCTTCCTCAAAGCCTTTAAATCAAAAAGATTTTAAAAAATTATTAAAGGAGAACTACAAAGTTTATTCATATTATGACAATAGGAAAACGATGTACTATTGTTCCATTATGTTTAAAATTACAGTAATCAAGACTGGAAGCAATATAATGTCAAGGACACGTGTCACTTTAAAGAAAGGAACGAAGCTGTGCAAAGATTATTTATGGCGCATATCAGAGTCGTTAATTAGAGCAATTTCTTTAATACAGGAAAACAGCAGCTGCTCGTATCGAACTCCTTATCGTCACGAGGAGAAACAATGGAGTAAACTACCAACAAAGGCACTTTGCTTCTTTCAAATAGTCTGAACAAGGCAAGGAAGAACTGTCGTTGAGGTAACGGCACCAAAGTGAAAATCCCAACCTTTTTTTCCTTACAGAATCAAGGCTCAGGTAAGAGCCAACACATTGAGCACGAAAACATGCACGGACACACAAAACATGCGATAAAAGGAGCGGGAGACAAGAGGGGGAGAGAGAGGGAAGCACACAAGCACAACAACGGCAGAGAACAGGGACGTCGGTGGAAAGGGAGAGGGCTTGGGGGGTTAGGGGGGGAGGTGGGATTGAAGAGAGTGAGGGAGTTTGTTCCAGAGGCGGGAGAAAAGGGGAATGAAAGAGTGAAGGTGAATAGAGAGTCTTGATTTTGGCAGTTTAACCATAAGAGGGTTGCTGGCAGATCTTGTGCGACATGTAGGAATATTTGGGGGAAGGAGCACAGAGAGAGCTGGGGGAGCAAGGCCGGAGAGGAGTCGGTAGAAGACAGAAAGACCACCAACCTGCCTGTGATGAGAGAGAGAAAGACCCTCAGCATCGGCTTCATCATGGGAGATTCCAATGTTTTAATTGGAAATTAATAGAATCTGAGATGTTCTCAGATGAAATAAGAGAAATTAATAGAATCCTTTCCTGCAGTGTTTTCTTTGGAAGGGAAATTAATGGAATCAGACTCCCACTTAGCCCTATACCCACCTTCATATATGGCAGAAATTTATAGTTTGAAGACGAGTGGCCCATCCGGAAATTTCACTCGTCTTCTCGGCAGACGGTGACAACTTATGGTACAGGATATGGTACAAAATCGACCAGCATAGCCAATGACACTTAGGCCGAGAAAAATATATTTCCGGGTTCTGGTCAGCGCACGCATCGATTTTGACCCTGCGTTGTTGACCCAGTGTTAACAAATTTGAATTTTTTTCAAATTTGGTATTGACGTTCGCGCACGGTTCTCCCCTACAAAAATGCGTTTAGTTTGTCCAAGTCCAACTAGCCGTTCCAAAGATATGAGTAGTTTTGTGTGCCGTAACGTCATGAATCCAATCGGGAAATTGCATGTGACGTCATCGTCTTCGTCACCTGATCGCTTGGGTCGCAAACCATTGCTTCTGCCACCATACGTAATGGCGGCAAATTGAAACTCGTCTCACATATAAATTGCCCCCTACACGATGGTAAAGAGTTGTTGTGCTGTCGGATGTACAGCCCGATTTCATAAGGGATCGGGCTTGTCATTCTACCGTTTTCCGGACGATACAACGCTAAAACGGATTCATAGCTGCCTTGACTGCAGCTCTCAGGTGAGAATATGGCTCACGAGGTTGCTACCTTCGCTCACGAAGCGAAAAGCAGGATTAGGCATTTGGTTACGTACATGTGGAGTGTGTGTGGCGTACTTGTGGAGTGTGTCTAGCGTACGTGTGGAGTGTGTGTGGCATACGTGTGGAGTGTGTGTGGCGTACTTGTGGAGTGTGTGGCATACGTGTGGAGTGTGTGTGGCATACGTGTGGAGAGTGTGTGGCATACTTGTGGAGAGTGTGTGGCATACTTGTGGAGTGTGTGTGGCGTACTTGTGGCGTACGTGTGGCGTACTTGTGGCGTACGTGTGGAGTGTGTGTGGCATACGTGTGGCGTACTTGTGGCGTACGTGTGGCGTACTTGTGGAGTGTGTGTGTGGAGTGTGTGTGGCATACGTGTGGCGTACTTGTGGCGTACGTGTGGCGTACTTGTGGCGTACGTGTGGCGTACTTGTGGTGTACGTGTGGAGTGTGTGTGTTCTGTACGTGTGGCGTACTTGTGGCGTTCTTGTGGCGTACGTGTGGAGTGTGTGTGGCATACGTGTGGAGTGTGTGTGGAGTGTGTGTGGCATACGTGTGGTGTACGTGTGGTGTACGTGTGGTGTAGTGTGGAGTGTGTGTGGCATACGTGTGGCGTACGTGTGGAGTGTGTGTGGCATACGTGTGGCGTACTTGTGGCATACATGTGGAGTGTGTGTGGCATACGTGTGGCATATGTGTGGCGTACGTGTGGAGTGTGTGTGGCGTACTTGTGGCGTACATGTGGCATACGTGTGGCGTACTTGTGGAGTGTGTGTGGCGTACCTGTGGCGTACGTGTGGAGTGTGTGTGGACTGTGGAGTGTGTGTGGCGTACTTGTGGGTCCACAGGCAGATGACACAGCCTCAGTTTCTCGCAATACCGCGAAAATGCCTCAACGGGCAAGCTTTGGGCGTAAACTGACAGGTCCATCTGATCAAACGACAGCTTTCCCACCATGTTGTTTATGCCACCCTAGATGGCGGCCGGAACCAGTTGCCATGGACGACGCTCATGCGATGCAAGGCCTCTATCGGCTGGATATTGTCATTTATTGAAACGAAGACGTTCTTTGTCGGGTTCGTGTGAAGCAACCAGAAGGCCTAGAGAGCTGCGGGTGGTCTCGTTAGTTCGGCCTGGATCCTATCTCGTTTGCCATGAAGTTGTAAGTGTCTGTGATAATCTGGTGGACTGGGAGAAGAGATCGTGGGACACCATCGGCCTGTTAGACCACTTGCACATGCGCAGTGTTGACGCGATCAACGCATTGGAATGTTTGACGGTACGGTGAGGCGATCTTGAGAACGAAATGGCAGTCTTTAATATGCTTGAAGAACTTAATGATTTTCAGAATAAATATATTTTCAAATAACTTAAGCTTGTGTTCATTATTTACAAAAAAATGCCTACAAGTCCCATTGGCTGTCTTTAATTTCTCTCTGGACGGCGCCACAGCAGATGAGGAGGACCGCAAGGCATGAGGACACAAAAAATACCTCTATATGTGCAATCCATGCTTTTCAAAAAAAAAAACCGCATCGCCGCATCAATTCTGGAACTTTGGTCTGACCAGAGACCAGCAATATATATTTTTTGGCCTTACTCCCAATTTTGGATGACTTGGATCCCATTTTCAGCTTTCAGAATGCATTAAAATTTCCTCATCATCCCCCCAGGCTACTCGTCATCCTGTCAGGCTAATCGTCATCCCCTCGGGCTAATCGTCATCCCCTCGGGATACTCGTCATCCCCTCGGGATACTCGTCATCCCCTCGGGCTACCCGTCATCCCCTCGGGCTACTCGTCATCCCCTCGGGCTACTCGTCATCCCCTCGGGCTACTCGTCATCCCCTCGGGCTACTCGTCATCCCCTCGGGCTACTCGTCATCCCCTCGGGCTACTCGTCATCCCCATCGGGCTACTCGTCATCCCCTCGGGCTACTCGTCATCCCCTCGGGCTACTCGTCATCCCCTCGGGCTACTCGTCATCCCCTCGGGCTACCCGTCATCCCCTCGGGCTACCCGTCATCCCCTCGGGCTACCCGTCATCCCCTCGGGCTACCCGTCATCCCCTCGGGCTACCCGTCATCCCCTCGGGCTACCCGTCATCCCCTCGGGCTACCCGTCATCCCCTCGGGCTACCCGTCATCCCCTCGGGCTACCCGTCATCCCCTCGGGCTACCCGTCATCCCCTCGGGCTACCCGTCATCCCCTCGGGCTACCCGTCATCCCCTCGGGCTACCCGTCATCCCCTCGGGCTACCCGTCATCCCCTCGGGCTACCCGTCATCCCCTCGGGCTACCCGTCATCCCCTCGGGCTACCCGTCATCCCCTCGGGCTACCCGTCATCCCCTCGGGCTACCCGTCATCCCCTCGGGATACTCGTCATCCCCTCGGGCTACTCGTCATCCCCTCGGGCTACTCGTCATCCCCTCGGGCTACTCGTCATCCCCTCGGGCTACTCGTCATCCCCTCGAGCTACTCGTCATCCCCTCGGGCTACTCGTCACCCCCCCGGGCTACTCGTCATCCCCTCGGGCTACGCGTCATCCCCTCGGGCTACTCGTCATCCCCTCGGGCTACTTCTCATCCCCTCAGGCTACTCGCCATCCCCTCAGGCTATTCGTCATCCCCTCAGGCTACTCGTCATCCCCTCAGGCTACTCGTCATCCCCTCAGGCTACCTTTCCTCCACCATGCACACACCCCGACAGCATAGTTTCATTTATGGTTACTGATAACAACTCTCTTCTGTAAAGACCTCTTTTTCTGGAAAGGCACGTGGCCTTTTATGCACGCGTTTGATTTGTAGTTTTGGAGTGCGTCAGGTCTATTAATTGCAGGTTTGCTGTCCAAAAAATTACGATGCACACAGGCCATGTTGGGACTAACTCCTGATGGGAAAAAAACATTGAAGACGTTTGCAATAAACACTTTGCTTTCACATACTGCAACAGGGTGGCACAAAACCTGTGTACATGAAAAGGTTATGCAAGCAGGTAATGGGAACCAATATTTTTGACAAGTGCTTCCGAGGCCTCTTTTGGACTGGCAGGATGACCAAGCGGTATTCACACACATCTTTGAGCTGCCTACCTGGGTTTGAATCTCAAACCTAGCTTGGGTTTTTTTTTTGTTTTTTTTTTGTATACAAGATCGAGGCTCGTGAAAGAGCGAACATTAATCACACAGAAAGACAAACAGACACATAAAACAAATAACATCAGGAGCGGTAGACAAGATGGGGAGGGGGAAGGACACAAACACAACATTTGAGAGCAGGGACCGAGAGACATGGAGACATCGAGAGATCTGTGGGAGGGAGAGGGCTTTGGGGGGGAGGCATGTGAAGGGGGGGGGGGTGGGAGAGGTATAAACATATGGACACTGCCAGTACTTCCAGGAAAGAAGTTGGAATTTCAAACAAGGTGGATCTGGGGTGAATTAGTGGGGGTAGAAAAGATCAAGGTTTTGGATGGGGGAAGACAAGAGATGGTGGTGAACAGCTGTTTTAAAGACCTGGAGGGAGGAGTGGGATTGAAGGGAGTGTGGGAGTTTGTTCCAGAGGCGGGAGAAAAGAGGAATGAAAGAGTGAAGGTGAGCAGAGAGCCGAGATTTCGGCAGTTTAACCATCAGAGGGTTGCTGGCAGATCTTGTGCGACCTGTAGGAATATTTGGGGGACAGAGCACAGAGAGAGCTGGGGGAGCAAGGCCGGAGAGGAGTCGGTAGAAGACAGAAAGACCACCTACCTGCCTGCGGTGAGTGAGTGAAAGGCCCTCAGAGATAGCTTCATCGCGGGAGATTCCAATGATTTTGAAAGCTTTGGATTCGACAGCGTGAAGCCGAGCCAGGTGTGAGGCAGGAGCACCAGCCCATAGGGGAGAACAGTATTCCATTGAGCTGCGGATGAAAGCCTTGTATGTGGTGAGGAGCTCAGGTGTGCCGAGGAAGGACTTCGCACGACGGAGGATGCCCAGTCGGCGACTGGCTTTGGAGGCCAGCTTGGAAACGTGGTTTTCCCAAGAAAGATCATAGCAGATTGTGAGACCCAAAAGCTTGAGCGACAGAACTTCTTGGAGAGGATTGTTGAGAAAGTAGATGGGAGGGTTGTCCAGTCGATCTTTTCGGAGAGACATAGTAAGAGAGTGAGATTTGTCAGGATTGAAAGACATGTTCCACTTGTTTGACCAGTCTGTGATTTTGTCCAGGTCTTCAGAGAATGAGGAGGCTGCAGACTGCCGATCTGAGGGAAGAGGCATGGAGCGGCAGAGAGTGGTGTCATCAGCAAAGAGATAGAGAGGATTTTCCAGAGAGTCGGAGAGATCATTGATAAAGACCAGAAAAAGCACAGGGCCCAGCACACTGCCCTGGGGAACTCCAGCCTGAACAGGAAGGGGAGATGAGAGAAACCCATTCAGGGCCACACGTTGACTACGACCAGAGAGGAAGTCCGCAAGCCATGCATGGAGATTTCCATGGATACCAGAGGAGGAGAGTTTGGTGAGCAGAGCTGGGTGCCAGACCGTATCGAAGGCACGTGATATGTCAAGGGAGACAGCTCTGATTTCCTGTTTGGCATTGAGGACCTCCATCCATTGTTGAGACAGCAGAAGCAGCATGTCCAGAGTAGAGTGACCTGGTCTGAAACCAAATTGATGATCAGAGATCAAGCCATTGGAGAAGAGGAAAGATTTCATATCCGAAGCAATGATGGATTCCATGACTCTGCTGATAATTGGGAGCAGGCTGATTGGTCTGTAGTTGCAAGGATCTGTTTTTGCACCTTTTTTGTGTAAAGCGGTAATGTTAGCTGATTTCCAGGATGCTGGCAGATGACCTTGAGCAAAAGATAGGGTGAAAAGAACAGAGAGAGGGTGAGATAGAGCGGCAGAGCAGGATTTTAGGACCCGTGGGCTTATGCCGTCTGGTCCAGTTGCAGAATCAGAGTCGAGGTTTGACAAAAACTCCTCCACCTTGTCAGGAGAGGACACAGAGTCCAGGAGCAGTTGGGTTCGACTGGGAAAGGTGGGAACAGAGAGAGATGGGTTTGGGACTAAGGATTTTGAGGCAAACACAGAGTTGAGGCATTCGGCTTTGTCACGTGCGATGTCAACTGTGTGGCCATTTGAGGTAAGGGAGGGGATTGGAGGGGGAACAAACACCAGAAACGGATTTGACCAGACGCCACCAGGATTTGGAGGAAGGAGACAGGTTTGAGAGTTCATTCTTGAGTGAGGAGAGATAGTGCTTCCTGGCACTCCTGAGGGTAGACACACACTTGTTCCGAGCTTGGTGGAAGGAACTGAGATTGCCTTCAGTTGGATTAGCCTTCCAAGAGGCAAAGGCAAGTTGTTTCAGGGCAACTGCCTCACCACAAGATTCAGTGTACCATGGACGGGAGGAAGGGTAAGACGACAACTGAAGGCGAGATGGGATAAATCTATGCATGAGAGAGATCAGTTTGCTTTGGAAGAATTCCCAGGAAGAATTGATGTCAGAGGCAGTGGAGATGGGAGACCAATCCAGACGATTGATGGCTGCTTGAAGACCGTCCCAGTTGGCCTGAGTGAAATGCCAGACTCGTCGACGCTGAGGAGGCTCTCTGAGAATGGCCAGAGAGATGTCCACTTTGACAAGCACATGATCAGAAGAACCGATTGGAGCAGAAGAAGAGCAGCAGACATTAGCAGGGAAGTTTGTCATATCCAAGTCTAGAAGAGAAGATACTCCATTGGCTGAGATCCGGGTCGGGAAATTGACAGATTGTGTCAATCCCAGTGAGTCACAGAAGTCCTTTGCTGAGGTGCCATGACTGGTGAGAGAGGAACCCACACCCAACCAGGTGGCATGATGACAGGTGAAGTCACCACATATGAGGAAGAGAGAGTTGGGATGAGTGGATAGAAGTTGGTCCATGTTGTCAGACAGTGAATTGTAGATGGAGTCATCACTGTTTGGGGGACGGTACAGAACACATATGAACAAAAGGTGGGAGCGGAGAGGAAGCCGTAGCCAGAGGTACTCCTGGGGGTGAGGAGGAAAGAGGGCAGTGCAAGGAGAGTGAGGAAGAGAGTTTTTGATAAAGATAGCCACCCCACCGCCAGGCCGGGGCTCAGGTCTATCATACCGGAGGAGGGAGTAACCAGGAAGAGATATTAAGGAATCAGAGACATCTTGAAGGAGGAAAGTCTCTGTTAAGCAGATCAAGTCTGGATTGTCAGAAGCAACCTGTATGGAGAGATCAGTCAGGTTTGAGCGAAGGCCCCGGATGTTTGAGGTCCATACCGTTAATGAAGAGAGAGGGGGAGCATCGGGTACAGGACAGGGGAGGGGAGGAGTAGGGTAAGATGAAGGATGAGAGGGGGAGGTAGGGAGAGCAGTTGATAGTGTGTCAGATACTGCAGAAGAGTTCCAAGAAAGGGAAGGATGAGGAGGATGAGGAGGATGAAAGGTTTGATCGTGAAGGGATGAGGCACAGTGAGGGGATGTTTGAGGGGGGGGCAGAGGAAAGTAGAAGGTTTGGGGGGGTGGAGGTAGGAGATAGAAGGGAGACGAAGTGGGGAGGAGGCAGCTTGGAGGAGGAGGGAGAATTGGAGAGGAATGGTATGGGGGGAGAATTGAATGGGAGGGGTTGGGGGGGGAGTTTTGAAGGGGAGGAGTGAGGGGGGAGTTTAGGAGGGGAGGGGCAAGGGGGGAGTTTTGGAGGGAAGGGGCAAGCGGGAAGTTTCGAAGTGGAGGGGCAATGGGGGAGTTTAGGAGTGTAGGGGCAAGGGGGGGGATTTGGAGGGGAGGGGCAAGGGGGGAGTTTAGGAGGGGAAGGGCAAGGGGGGAGTTCAGGAGTGGAGGGGCAAGGGGGGGGATTTGGAGGGGAGGGGCAAGGGGGGAGTTTAGGAGGGGAAGGGCAAGGGGGGAGTTCAGGAGTGGAGGGGCAAGGGGGGAGTTTAAGAGTGGAGGGGCAAGGGGGGAGTTTAAGAGTGGAGGGGCAAGGGGGGGGGATTTGGATGGGAGGGGCAAGAGGGGAGTTTAGAAAGTGGATGATTAAAGAAAGACTAACATTGATAACAAATTGGGTTTGTTGTGATTTTCAAGTTAGCAATCCGATTCAGAACGATGGAGGAGGGATGGAATGAATGTGAATTTAGACCATGTAGTGAGGGAGACGTATAAGATATTGAATTTCTTTTTTTTGAAGTGGAATGAGTTGGAGAGGAAATTGAGAAAAGCCTATTAAATAGGAAGAAAAACAGCGTGTTATAATATACCACTGAATAAAACGCAGAAGGGGAAAGGTTAAACATATTTAAATAATATTTAAACAGAACTGTGAACAATCCTATATGCACAAAAATACCAACGGGGGGGGAGAACCGAGAGGGACCACCACGAGTCACGTGAACAGGGCAAATGGTGGATGGCAAGGAGATAATGGGGGCGGGGCGAACAGCACACCTGGACAGAAAATACAGGATGAGACAACAGTACACGTGGAGAAAGGAAAATAAATGTTTTTGGTTTTTTTTTTTTTGGGGGGGGGGGGGTGGGGATTTAGAACGTTAGACAGAGTATTATGTTCGGGGTAGAAGGGAAAAAACTAAGAGCCAAGCAAAACACGCTTAAGTTAACAAAACACCGACGGGGGTACAACTACAAGGCCACACACGAGGAGCAGAACATGATTAATTAATTACGAGTTACAGGAAATTCAAACCAAAACTAACTATAATCAAACAATAACGCATGGACGATAAAATAACGAGTTGAAATTTGACAAACTATCTGGGGAAATGGGGGAGAAACACGTGGTCGAAGAACGAACGAACGAATAAGAATGAATAAACGAATGAGCACAGAGAAGGTAATGTCTTTTTTTTTTGTTTTTTTGAGTTGAGATTTACATAAGGAAGAAGGCTATGGGGTGAAAAGACTGGGAAAACAGAGAACGAAAGTTATTGGATCACAAACGACGGACCGCTGAGAGAAAAACAAAGCCTCAAGGTTGTACAGTGTACACTGTACAAGGCCTCAAGACACGACACAAATTAACACGATTTTCAATACAGGTATGAAAGATTTGCACCGAAAATCTTCGTCGGGACAATATACGTACATACACCATAAAATAAATAGTTATAACGAAAATACAAATGGGAACAATTACTTAACTTCGATTTCGATGGAGAGCGTGTAGAGCTGCGAATAAACGAACCCTCGCCAGCAAGACCGGAAACGGAAGTCAAATTCAAATTTCAAACCGGAAACGGAAACGGAAGTCAAACGGTTCAAATCTCAACCCAGCGACAAACTGTAAACCTGGTGTTTCGCATGCAGGGCGAGGCAGAAAAGTTTGCACCGTACATCGGATAGACGTTAAACTGGAGGTTAACCCAATAACCCATCTGCCAGCACTGGTCATTGGTGGACGTTAAAGAACCCTTGGTGTCTTTCAGGAAAAGTCCGTGAGTTATCGCTGGTACTCCAAACAAATGACATTCTCGCTACCTTCAGTTGAACGATCAGTCATAGCCAGCTGGCTCATGAAAGACTTGGGTCAAAAACGTTCCCTGGCCCACCCCCCAATATGGTATTAATTGGGGCCATTAAAGTAGTAGTAGTAAGTAGTAGTAGTAAGTAGTAGTAGTAGTAGTAAGTAATAGTAGTAGTAAGTAGTAGTACTAGTAGTAGTAGTAGTAGTAGTAGTAAGTAGTAGTAGTAAGTAATAGTAGTAGTAAGTAGTAGTAGTAGTAAGTAGTAGTAGTAGTAAGTGAATAGTAGTAAGTAGTAGTAAGTAGTAGTAGTAGTACGTAGTAGTAGTAGTAAGTAGTAGTAGTCTTAAGTGAATAGTAGTAAGTAGTAGTAGTAAGTAGTAGTAGTAAGTAGTAGTAGTAAGTATTAGTAGTAGTAGTACATAATAGTAGTAGTAAGTAGTAGTAGTAGTAGTAAGTGAATAGTAGTAAGTAGTGGTAGTAGTAGTAGTAGTAAGTAGTAGTTGTAAGTAGTAGTAGTAGTAAGTAATAGTAGTAAGTAGTAGTAGTAAGTCGTAGTAGTAAGTAATAGTAGTAGTAAGTAGTAGTAGTAGTAGTAAGTAGTAGTAGTTGTAGTAGTAGTAAGTAGTAGTAGTAAGTAGTAGTAGTAAGTAGTAGTAGTAAGTAGTAGTAAGCAGTAGTAGTAGTGGTAGTGTTAGGAGCCATACTGTGTGTGGTTTTGGGCCTGTGTGAAGCTCACATTACTGTGCTGGATTGGTTTGTGGGTGGGGGAGAAGCAAGGAAACCCGAATCCTATCCTTCTGATGATTCCATCTTTACCTATTTGAGTTCCGCCTGGTGGCTCCATCTTTACCTATACAGATTCCAAATGATTACTCCATATTTACCTATCCATGCTCCTCCTGATGACTCAAGCTTTACCGAAAAAAAAACACGGTACAATAAAGTGGTAAATAATGAGATCATAGCGCATTGTGTACACATCAAGTGGATACCGTGTCGGATCGGTGCCGTGCCTGCAATTGACGTTATTGAATGCCTGTGAATTGATACATTTTAAATTCCTTCTCTAATCGATTGACGTATCGAATGACACAACATCCTGTCATTTTCAAACAAATGATGAGCAACCATGTGCTCATTCAATAAGCTATTGACAAATAAAACCAAGAAGACGTCATGGAGTGCAAGATACTTGTAAAATCCACCCCTCTCCCCAAAAGTGCCTTTGTTGGTAAAAGATTGCCATGGAAAAATCAAATTGTCCATTTCATTAAGATTAAAATCGATGATGTTAATCAAAGTTCGGGTCAATCAAATTAAAATTGATGATTTTGCAGCTGAAAATTGATATTAGAAGTTTGACCTTGAGTTGATATTTGACCTCAAACTGGTTGGTTTCCCAATTCAGTGATGCAGTATGTAATTGCTGTTTATTTTTCAAGTCAATTGGATGAAAAAATGATGATCTTTCAGTTGAAAATTGATGATTTTGGAAGCTTGACCTTGAATTGACCTCAGAAACAGTTGGTTTCCCAATTTAGTGACAACATACAAATGCTGTTCAATTTTCAAGTCAATCGGATGAAAAATGACAATTTTAGAAATTTGACCAAGATGACCTTTGACCTCAAAATCAACAGGCTTCTTCTTTATGACCAATTATATCACGTGGTGAAGTTTTGTGAAGATTGGTTTAAAATTGTGGTTTTTAAATTGTTGTTGACAATTGACAGACAGACAGCCAGACAGACAGAATAACGCACAAGACCAGCCAATATACTTGAAAAATCTTGGTTTTCGCAAGTAATGAAAATTGAGCTTACAACCCTCAGATCTGCAGCCTCCTCACTCTCTGCAGACCTGGACAAAATCACAGACTGATCAAACAAGTGGAACATGTCTTTCAATCCTGACAAATCTCACACTCTCACTTTGTCTCTCCAAAAAGACTGACTGGAAAACCCTCCCATCTACTTTCTCAACAATCCTCTCCAAGAAGTTCTGCCACTCAAGCTTTTGGGTCTCACTATCTGCCATGATCTTTCCTGGGAAAACCACATTTCAAATCTGGCCTCCAAAGCCATTCGCCGACTGGGCAGTGGGCATCCTCCGTCGTGCGAAGTCCTTCCTTGGCACACCTGAGCTCCTCACCACATACAAGGCTTTCATCCGCAGCTCAATGGAATACTGCTCTCCCGTCTGGGCCGGTGCTCCTGCCTCACACCGAGCTCGGCTTCACGCTGTTGAAACCAAAGCTTTCAGAATCATTGGAATCTCCCGCGATGAAGCGAACTCCGAGGGCCTTTCACTTACTCACCGCAGGCAGGTTGGTGGTCTTTCTGTCTTCTACCGACTCCTCTCCGGCCTTGCTCCCCCAGCTCTCTCTGGGCTCTGTCCCCCAAATATTCCTACAGGTCGCACAAGATCTGCCTGCAACCCTCATATGGTTAAACTGCCAAAATCAAGACTCTCTGCTCACCTTCACTCCTTCAGTCCTCTGTTCTCCCGCCTCTGGAACAAACTCCCTCACTCTCTTCAATCCCACTCCTCCCTCCAGGTCTTTAAAACAGCTGTTCACCACCATCTCTTATCTTCCCCCATCCAAAACCGTGATCTTTTCTACCCCCGCTAATTTCACCCCAAATCCACTTTTTTGAAATACCAACTTCTTTCCTGGAAGTCCTTGCTGTGTCGATGTGGTTTTTACCTCTCCCACCCCCCACCCTTCCCACGCCTCCTCCCCCCCCTCAAGCCCTCTCCCTCCCACAGATCTCCTGATGTCCCTGCTCTCAAACGTTGTACATGTGTGCTTCCCTCTCTCTCCCCATTTTGTCTCCCGCTTCCTTTATTATATGTTTTATGTATCCATTTGTTTTTTTGTGATTGTTAGCTCTTACACGAGCTTCGATCTTGTGTACAAAAAAACCCCCCAAAAAACCAATGAAGCCTTTCATACTTGTATGGTCGTGTGAAAAGCAAGTTTTATACAAAATGCGGTACAGTGAGTCCCCAGGTTGCAAAGGGATTCTGTTGCAGAACAATCGTTCATACAGTAAGGAAATTGATCGGCCCGCTGAGTGTTATAAATGGTGATATCTTCCGCTTTAAAATAAATTTCATTGACGCTCTGACGTCTCCTCGCCTGGAACGTATGATGATGTCAAGATGTACATGATGATGTACATGATGATGATGATGTCAAGATGTACATGTACAAGATGTACATGATGGAGGTAACAGTAGCTTTTACCGTTTAACCTCAGCAGCGAAAGAGCGATCGTGTTTTCCTTTGTCCTCGCAGCTGTTTCCAAAGCAATTGGTGAAGTTATACGAGAATGAATCAGGTGTGTTTTGGAAAAGTTATGTTGTTTTTCTTTGCGAGTTTCAAAGCAAAATACATTTGATAACACCTGATTTCTGAGCCGTTTGCCGTATTAACATGTTTTCCAAATTACCAAAAAAAATTCTCCCCGTCACACGACGATTTCCAGATGTTTATAAAGAATAATGTTCATGCACATCTCCTTGAAACGTCTATAATGCAGCGTTGATGACTTGCTGCATGAGACACATAGGCCAAAGGTCAACCACTTTTGTCAAATTGCTAAATCCTCAATTATCATCAGATTGAGATGAAATTTGAATAGGATTTTCATATCAGTTAACTGAATTCAATCACCAACTATTTTGAAGGTCAATATAGGCCAAGAGGGTGACCACTTTTTCAGATTTCTAAAATCCTCATTTTTCATCAGATTGAGATGAAATTTGAATAGGATTTTCATATCAGTTAACTGAATTCAAACAACAACTATTTTTGAGGTCAACATAGGTAGCAAGGTCAACATAGGCCAAAAGGTCAACAACTTTTTCCAGATTTTAAAAACCCTCAATTTTCATCAGATTGACTTGAAATCTGAATACGATTTTCATATCAGCTAACTGAATTCAACCACAAACTATTTTTGAGATCAACCTTGGTCACATGGTCAACATAGGCCAAATTTATAAAATTGTCAATTTTAATCCGGTCACAATTTGGAAATCAGGTCACAGAATTCAACCACCAATTATTTGTGAGGTCAAAAGGATGCTCTACCAAGTTCCATCCTACTCTGTTCTCTTTTGCCAAGTGTCACCCTATGAGTGTTTTCTCATTTGTCTGTCTGTCTGTCTGTTTGTTTGTTTGCCCGCAGAGAATAAATGTGATTTTCTCTGCAACCGTTGGTCCGATTGACAGGAAATTTTCACCATAGGTGCAACTCCACCTGTAGAATATTTTAATGCTAATTATGCCGTCATAGGTCACGTGGTATGGGCGCCATCTTGGAAAAACCGAAAAACTTTGCACCTCTATTTCTCTGAAAGCGCTGCATAGAAAAAATTGAGGCATGGCTCATTGGAAAGAACTTTTGAATAATCCTCTCCAAGAAGTTCTGTCACTCAAGCTTTTGGGTCTCACTATCTGCCATGATCTTTCCTGGGAAAACCACATTTCCAAGCTGGCCTCCAAAGCCAGTCGCCGACTGGGTATCCTCCGTCGTGCGAAATCCTTCCTTGGCACACCTGAGCTCCTCACCACATACAAAGCTTTCATCCGCAGCTCAATGGAGTACTGCTCTCCCCTCTGGGCTGGTGCTCCTGCCTCACACCTAGCTCGTCTTCACGCTGTTGAAACCAAAGAGTTCAGAATCATTGGAATCTCCCGCGATGACGCTATCTCCGAGGGCCTTTCACTAACTCACCGCAGGCAGGTTGGTGGTCTTTCCGTCTTCTACCGACTCCTCTCCGGCCTTGCTCCCCCAGCTCTCTCTGGGCTCTGTCCCCCAAATATTCCTGCAGGTCGCACAAGATCTGCCTGCAACCCTGTTATGGTTAAACTGCCAAAATCAAGACTCTCTGCTCACCTTCACTCCTCTTTTCTCCCACCTCTGGAACAAACTCCCTCACTCTCTTCAATCCCACTCCTCCCTCCAGGTCTTTAAAACAGCTGTTCACCACCATCTCTTATCTTCCCCAATCCAAAACCTTGATCTTTTCTACCCCCGCTAATTTCACCCCAAATCCACTTTTTTGAGGTGACTTTTGACTTCTTTCCTGGAAGTCCTTGGTGTCCTTGCGTTTTATACCTATCCTGCCTCCCCCCAGGCCCTCTCCCTCCCACACATCTCCCGATGTCCCTGCTCTCAAATGTTGTGTTTGTGTGCTTCCTCCCCTTCTCTCCCCATCTTGTCGACCGCTCCCCTTTTTATATACTTTGTTTGCTTGTTTGTTTGATTCGTTTGTTTGATAAATGTTAGCTCTTTCACGAGCCTTGACTCTGTATACAAAAAAAAAAAAAAACTCCATGGGGAATAAAATATGTTAATGGTGATGTCATAGGTGCCTCCATGATGACGTCATAATTCGACTAGTACAAAACTTCATCCGATCAAGATGAAATTTTTTGAGCATCATCTAGGGATAAATTTGGTGGACAAAAAAAAATGATGTCATCGGTCACGTGGTTCGGCCGCCATAATTATTTTAACACAAAAGCCTTAAAAACCACTGAAACCACGTCCTGGTGAGGGTCTGCCATCTCTGATTGCTCTTTCTAATTTCTGATGCATTTAGACCAAATGTAATATTTTTAACGCTTTGCAGCCAATGAGTTCACCGAGATTCATAGGAGCACAAGCACAAAATAAAAGAGAGTGTTAATAAATTAGATAGGCAGTACATGGGTGCATTGATACAGGCCTCAATTCCTCGAATCGTGCAAATGAATATGTTGAAAGAGGTCCTCCACAACCTGTAGCCCCCTTGCACCTCTTCTACTGCTGATAACACAAATATCATGATGTCTTTGACAATGGTGTTCAGGGGATCAGGGCAAGGTGGACTGCATACAGTAACTTCAGAGTTCATAGAACGCGATACCTCAAGCAGTGTTAAAATATATACATACTTCAATTTTAATTAAAAAATGACTTCATAGATCTTTTTTTTTTTAATCTGTAAATTTGGTGCTACTGAATCAGTCTTATATACCACCTTGTAAAACAAATTCAAGTACAGTACTTCAAAACTGGGGTGTTTTTGGCAGTATTAAGAAGGCGATTTGTGTTCTACAACAACTACAGATGAGCGGATGGACCTGTTCAAGTATATAATTAAATTAAAAAGTTTAAAGAGGTTTAAAGGGATATCAGTAAATTAATTCCAGTTTTTACCGCCATTTTACCCAGTGTCTATTACACCACCCCATCTAACACGTTACATTCGTTCTTTCGTTCATGCCCTTTAGTACGTCCTTAAAAACAAGTTTCCTGTTTAGAATGCTTCTCAATTTTGTTTGACAGACAGACAGAGATGCAGACAGTAAAAGTAAAAAAAACCATCTCATTCCTCTCAGCGCATGTGAGGTCAGGACAAATTCAGAGACAAAGTACTGCTAAACTGCAGGTTTATTTTCCTATTCATGTTCCTATTCGTGTTCAAAATATAACATTCAATTCAAATAAGTCGTTCCTCGATCATAAACTGTTAAGACAGACGGACGGAAAGACGGACATGAACGATATGCTTAACCCCGCTTTTCACTTCGCGTGTGCAGGGTCATAATATACAGCCTTTATTATATGTGCCACAATGGAATAATCCTTGCCATGTGTACATGATATCTAGGGTAGCCAAATAAAATTTTCAAGTCACCTCCTATCCACAACCATGATCGTTTCTACCCCTATTAACCCTTCCCAGGCCCACCTCTTTCTGAGTTTCCAGTTGTTCCTTCCACTTCTGTGATTGAGAGTTTGCAGCTGCATCCATATTATTCACCCTGTGTCCTCCTCTTGCCCTCTTTCTTCCGTATATCCCTTATTTGTCCGAATCTCCCTCTATTTTTGCCACTCAACCCAGCTGCTATTGTCCCCACCTTTCTCTTTCTACTGTTATTTTCGCTCTCTTACATCCTAATCCATTCTGTGGTCTAGCTACTCCACGAGCGTCGACACTGTAAACAAACAAAAAAAATTATGATGGCTTTCAATTTCATTGGAGTAATCCTTGCAATGTGTACATAGCAGCAATCGTCAGTGCCATGTCATCATGCATCAAGAGAATCCTGCGGTAAAACTGTTCAGTGAATTTTGGGACAAGGTGGCTAAAGGCCATTGCTCTGTCAAAGGCCATGGTCTTAAGTCCATTTTACATCAAAGTGACAGTGAATTCAGCTTACTAATTTTTTTTTTGTTTTTTGTTTTTTGTATACTGAATCGAGGCTCGTGAAAGAGCTAATAATCTTGTCATGCTTCAATGACTTTTTAAACACCGTCTTTGGAAAAAGGCCCTGTACATCAGAACACAACGGTCGGTCCATGCGGGGCGGTGCTGCGAGATCAATCGATCAATCAATCAATTCGGTTTTATTAGAATAAAAGAAAAAAAAGAAAAAAGAAAAAAATGTACATGACTGTAGTCCAAGGACTAATAATGTCAAGTTTACAATATAAATAATTTTACATAGTAACAAATACATTATACAGACAGAAAAAGAAATCAATTATCTATTTGCATTGGTGAATCAATCAAAACAGAAGAAATTCATTTAAAATGTTGAAATGCTTCAGTCAATATATGAATGTCAATAATTACATTCAAAATATCTAAATATTTGTATTAAATAACCTACACTGACTTAAAAATGGTATAATATATATTATATAACATTACAAAAATTAAATATTCAATCAATTAATCAAAGTATTTCAAAATATGTGTCTTATTTCAGTTATACAGGAAAAATGTATTTACTTTGTGTCAAATAGCACATGCTGGTAATAAAAATTAAAATCTTTCGAGATCATTACAGAAATTCAGAAAATCAACAAAACAAAAACAAAATAAATAAATTTAAAAAGTTAAAATACATTAATCATGCTCCCCAAATTATGCATTTTATTTCAATAATACAGGAAAAATATATTTACTTTGTATTAAATTACACATGCAGGTAATAAAAGTTGAAATCTTTCGAAATTATTGAAGAAATGCAGAAAATGTACAATATCTGTCGACTCAATTTTCTCCATGAAACCTTTGACTATCACAGCAATTCTCACAAACTTTCTGAACCAGGAAGCAATGTGGAACGACATGGCCTGCTTACAGCCCAAATTGAATTGACATATAACCAAAGTTATTTGTGACATATAAACATTCCCAGTAGTGCTGGGTGATAATCGTGCTTTAGATTTATTATCGCGATACCTGCTGCTCATGCTGTAGAATACAAATCGCACCTTGAACCCGCGGATATTGACGGTGTATTGACTGCATTTAGCTTCTCTCAAAAGATATACCTGTATTAAATGCAGCTCTATAAAATAAAGGAGGTGATATTATGTGGAATGTGTGTTCTCTAAGATGTAATTTAAATGGTACATCATTAAACAATAAAAGTTGTCAAACAAAAACAAGTCTCAAGGCGCCGGTGCTCCGCTTTGTCTGTGTGTGAAGTTAAGCACTGAAGGCAAGATCATCTCAAATATCGAGAAGAAGGTGAACGTACACGGACCTGCACTTTAGTCCGGTGAGCTTATGCAATCGAGCAGTGTCCATAGGTAAGTCATTGAGTCAGTGAGTCAGTGAGTCAGTGAGTCAGTGAGTGAGTGAGTGAGTGAGTGAGTGAGTGAGTGAGTCAGAAAACACATCAGTCATTATCGCTTGAACCAAACACACAATTTTGATGAAACTTTGCCACAAGCTCCATATCTGATGCCTAACGAAGGTGTATTTACCGCATCTGCACTCATTAAGGGTGTCTACGAGGGGGAGGGCGAGAAGGTTTAACCCCCCCCAAAATAAGTATTTGTTCTCTTCTCTGAAACTACACACACTATTTCAATGAAACTTCATCACAACCTTCATCGCCATGATTTACCAAAGTTTGTTCACGACATTAAAAATATCAGGGTCTGTGGGGGGTTTGAGTGACTGTTGCTCCTGATCCAGGTGAGCTTCAGGACCCGCTGCCCTATTTTTGTCATGACATAGGATTGCTTTGCATTTATTATTCGTGACGTTCCACATCAAAGACGATATTCTAAATGTCTGAAGATAATCATGTATGACTTTCTCCACAAATGTTCCAATTGGCATGCAGCTTCCTCAGTGAGTTCCATTAGCAAGCAGCTTGCTTGGTGTGTTCCCTTAGCAAGCAGCTTGCTTGGTGTGTTCCCTTAGCAAGCAGCTTCCTCGGTGAGTTCCATCAGCAAGCAGCTTGCTTAGTGTTCCCTTAGCAAGCAGCTTGCTTGGTATGTTCCCTTAGCAAGCAGCTTGCTTGGTGTGTTCCCTTAGCAAACAGCTTGCTTGGTGTGTTCCCTTAGCAAGCAGCTTGCTTGGTGTCTTCCCTTAGCAAGCAGCTTCCTCGGTGAGTTCCGTCAGCAAGCAGCTTGCTTGGTGTTCCCTTAGCAAGCAGTTTGCTTGGTGTGTTCCCTTAGCAAGCAGCTTGCTTGGTGTGTTCCCTTAGCAAGCAGCTTGCTTGGTGTGTTCCCTTAGCAAGCAGCTTGCTTGGTGTGTTCCCTTAGCAAGCAGCTTGCTTGGTGTGTTCCCTTAGCAAGCAGCTTGCTTGGTGTGTTCCCTTAGCATGAAGCTTGCTTGGTGTGTTCCCTTAGCAAGCAGCTTGCTTAGTGTGTTCCCTTAGCAAGCAGCTTGCTTGGTGTGTTCCCTTTGCAAGCGGCTTGCTTGGTGTGTTCCCTTAGCAAGCAACTTGCTTGGTGTGTTCCCTTAGCAAGCAGCTTGCTTGGTGTGTTCCCTTAGCAAGCAGCTTGCTTGGTGTGTTCAATTAGCAAGCAGCTTGCTATCGCTTGCGAAGCCAGACGTTCCGGATCAACCACTTTGCAAACTGCTCTGTCCAGTCACTTGGAAAATGGAGCAAAGCGAGTTCCTCCAGGCAAAATGAAGTTTGACTTTAAACAAATTGCAACATAATTATGAAATAGAGTACGACCAAACACACATACCTCTATGGGTATTCAGGTCGTTACTATGTGTATTATTATTGTATGCTGCATGGCTCTCAAGGCGCTAATTACAGTATTTATATTGTCACGATAATCGTGACAATGACGTCCATTATTGCGATATCGGTTTTTCCATCATCGCCCAGGCCTAATTCCAAGAATGTCTTTTTCATATTTATTGAATAGATTATTGACCTGTACACATAAAAAGGTTTTCGCATGCAATTGTAAGTATGTTGATATTTTGTGGCCCACCGCGGATGGCCTTTAATAGCTTATAAGGAACAAGGATTGAAGGAGCCCATTGCCACCCTATGTGGATCTTCCAACTGCGTGATTATGAAAACGTGCGGATGAAGCTGTTAGCTTTTTTTACAACTTGAACAAATGCAATCCTGGGGAGCAACAGGTAGCCCAGCCAAGTCAAAGCAGATCAAAATCTGTCTGCACCATTCAGACAGATGCTCTTCCATTGCATTGTGGGTATAGTGCAGCTGTACCGTATGCTCTATGTCCCCCATGTATTGATCCTATTTGATTAGTGACACAGTTTATAGTGTAGAACTTCGTTCAAAACCCAGAATCTACGTCTGGTACTCCTTTAACGGCCCTGATCATTCCCATATTCTTGTGGGGTCAGCCAGGGTACGTTTTTGGCCAAAGTATTTCACGAACCAGATGTCCAGGCTGGATATTCAATTGAAGGTAATTTGGAAAGTTCAGGGTGCAGGTGATAACTTGCCCGCCGTTTCAGAAATACACGGCGAGATATTTAACTTGCGCCAACGCTAGTCGGCAGGACAGCCGGCTTAACGTACATCCAGGGGGGCAAAGCACTTTGTAATGCAACGCCCAACCTGCGAAGCACCGATCTGAGAGTTTATAGTTGGGTCGGGAATCAAACCCAGGCTAGTGTTACGTGGTCCCCTCGGTGAATACCTGGTCTCGGTGACCCCCGGACCGTGAGAGGAACTCCGCCAGCAAGCTGTATTATATATGCGCTTTCGCCCCGCAATCCATATGAATTTCACCCAGGAGACAACTGATGTTCAAGGATATATTTCCAATGGTAATGATACCATACAATTTCAATGACACAACCACGGAGATTTTCCCCGAGCAATCAACAATACACAACCATCAACAATTCCCAATTCACAAACACTTCCCTATGAGTAAGATGGCCATCTTATATATGTGTGTCCCGGTGAGTACTCACAACCCCCTTTCGGTCTCTGCTCCTCACAATGTCTCTGGGCCCCTCCTGACCAAGATACTGGTCGGCGTCTCCGCACTCGGGCGGTTGAACGAACCCCGGGTGGACGTTTCTCCACCGGGCAGGTATCGTACCAGGCACCGTGGCTGCAGCCCCTCGTGGCCACGCGGAGCGGGTACGGTAGAGCAAGCCAAACCCCACGCCGCTTGCAAGGCGCGTTAGGCCCCAACGTGCGACCCGCACGCGTCTGTTTAGACGGTGCCGCGAACGATACCAGACGCGGGGTCGATGCACGGCCCCACGTCAACTTGACGTCTCCACCGGGCAGGTAGACGTCCCGGTGATTCCTCTCGCCAGACAGGCTTCGGAACGCCGCTTTTCCACGCAGCGCAAGGTCGATCCCACCTTTTGGTCGGAGCGGGGCGAGGAAGAATACTACTCGTCCCTTTTCTTCCTCGTGTCTTTTCCTCTTCCGTTTCCGGTCACTTCCGTTTCCGGCCACTTGTGCAGAAGGGCTCCTGACCCTCCAATCACAACAACCCTTAATATACTACACACGGATAAGCAAAGACCTGAATGGTAATCCACATACATTCACATAAATATGTAACACTCCCCCCCTTCAAGAAAGAAAGTTTGAACCCAGCGAAAACTTTCTTTGCCGGCCAATTTGGAGAAACAAACCAGATAACTCAACCCCCCCACATTATCAGTTGCCCCCGGGCACAGTTATCACTTAAAAATAAAGCAACCAAAATTTCACCACAACCCCTCCAGATTACTCACTCTGGACTAAGCACCAGCAACGACATTGTCCCTGCCAAATCAAACTCCATCTCATGACCCTCTGACTTTGACCGCCAGTTTCTTGTGAATGAAGGTTAAGGGGTTGATCACCGATCCAAAGTTAAGCCACTCGATAGCACTTTTTCTGGGAGGCCAAGCCGAGTATTCACTACATGGATGCCTTTAGGAACGTGGAGTTCACGGTTAGTCCGTGCAGGAAAGTTCTCTACATGGGCGCCTTGAGGAACGTGGAGTTCACGGTTAGTCCGTGCATGAAAGTTCACGACATGGACGCCTTTAGGAACGGCGTTCACGGTTAACCCGTGTAGGAATCTTGGCTCGGCGGCTCCGCCGCATTCAGTGCTTCACCTTCTCAGAACTTCCCTAATAATTAGGGTGGGACCACTTGTCCCTGTAGTCCCATGAATAGCGGTCTCCTTCTCGGCCACTACTTTGCCAATCCTTCCTTCGGGAGCGGCCGTAACTCAGGGAGCCTCCATAATAATATTGATTGCGGCCACCACCAACACTACCGCCCAGTTGTCCTCTCCTGTAGACCTCTCGACGTCTACGAAATGCCTTCCCTACCGTTATGGTCCGACCCTCCAAATCCCTGCCATTCCAATTCTTCTCTGCTTCTCTGGCGTCTTTTGTGCTGGCAAACGTGACAAAGCCGAACCCTCTTGACTGTTGCGTTTCCCAGTCTCTTACCAACCGCACTTCCACCAGCGGCCCATATCTGTTGAAGACAGAGGTCAGAACTTCTTCCTCTGTTTTGAAGTTCAGTCCCCCTACAAATAACTTGGCACTTTTGTCGCCATCCCGAGCTGGTGTGGTGTTATTTTCCCTGCTGGGCTCTTTACCAACCCTCAGGTTACCATAAACTTGACCCCCGGCCAAATCATTCCCGATAACCACAGATACACCCTCTACAGGAAGCGTGGCTTGTAAACCGACGGTGACCGGTCCTGACACCAAATCGGACTCCAAATGGATGACATGAAGGGGAGCACTAACACCGCCCCCGATCCCCTGTAAACGAACACTATCCCCCGTTGCCGTCTCCTCGGACCATGGCAAAATGCCTTCTAGCATTAAAGATTGATGTGCCCCTGTGTCCCTCAATATCCTAACCGGTTTCCGGTTAGTCGAGGCTCCATCCCGTGACACAAACCCCTCTGAAATAAATGGTTGGTAACCCTTTTGATGGCGATTTCTCACAATGGCCATTGCGTTTGGAGTCGTAGTAGTCGGACTCCGCTCTGGGTCTTCGCTTTTCATGCGGTAACAACTAGACATCAAGTGTCCAGGTTTCTTGCAAAAAGCGCAAGTAGGCCCGGAGGAAAAACTCGTGGTCTGCCTCGGGCCCCCCGAACTATAAGTTTGTCTTGGGCCCGCCTCCCTCTGATTTCGAACAGGTGGGGTATCATAGTTGTCCCCATAATCATCTCGAGGCCGCCGCCATGTATGGTCGTTCTCCGCACCTGCTGTTCCCCACCTCCCCTGCGGAGATCTAGGCGAGGAGTTAGGTTCGTGGACCCCTATTCGGTGGGTTAAGGCATAATCATCTGCCATGGTGGCTGCGTCCCACAACTTTGGTACCTTCTTTTCCTGCAGGTACACTTTGATGTCCTCGTGGACACACTGCTGGAATTCCTCCACCAGGATCAAATCCCGCAATGTCTCGAAGTCTTTCCCGACTCCTTTTGACTCACACCACCGATCAAACATGTTTTCTTTCACTCTGGCAAACTCCACATGGGTCTCACTCTCCCTCTTCCTGGCATTCCTGAATTTTTGCCTGTAAGCTTCCGGAACCAACTCATAGGCCTTGAGGATGTGCTTCTTCAGTACCTCATAATCTGCACATTGGTCCATTGGTAGCGCCGAATAAATTTCCTGAGCTTTCCCCACCAGCACACTTTGCACGAGTATGGTCCAGGCCTCCTCCGGCCAGTTTAATTGTCGAGCCACTTTCTCAAAGTGTGGGAAAAATTTCGCGACTTCCTTTTCACTGAACGGTGGAACCAGCCTCACATGTCTGCCCACATCCCAGGTTTTCTGGTTAGGTGTCGACCCCGTCAGCAAGGGTGGTGCCTCTCCCCGTTCTCTCATTAACTCCAGCTCCTTGAATTTGATTTCTTGCTGAAGCTCCATGTCACGTTCCTTTAATTCCCTTTCCGCTTTTCTCTCCTCTGCTTCGAGGTCCCTTGCAGCTCTCCTCTCCTCTGCTTTTCTCCCTTCTAACCTTTCCTGGAGTTCTCGTTCCACTCTCCTTTCCTCCGCTTGTTTCTCTTCCCTCCTCTCTTCTGCTTTCCTTTCTTCTTCTGCTCTTTCCTTTTCTGCTTTTCTTTCTTCTTCTGCTCTTTCCTTTTCTGCTTTCCTTTCTTCTTCTGCTCTTTCCTTTTCTGCTTTCCTTTCTTCTTCTGCTCTTTCCTTTTCTGCTTTCCTTTCTTCTTCTGCTCTTTCCTTTTCTGCTTTCCTTTCTTCTTCTTTAATCCGTTCCTGGCTCCGTAATTGCAACTCCAGTTTCCGGAGCTCAACGTCTTCTGGTTCTTCGGGTAGCCACTCCCAGGCTAACTCGTCCCATGTTCCTAATCCCACCATAGATTGTATCACCGTGGCCTGCAACTCTGCCTTCCTCAAATTAGTTCGGACCTCCAAGTTAAAATGTTTGGCCAATTTCAAGAGGTCCGACTTTAGCAACGCTCGGAACTGTGCCTCACTCGGGGTTACCCCAAAGTTCTGTGCCACAAACGCCATGGTGCCTATCGTTAACACCTGTTAACCTTCACCCAAGACTTTACCCCAATTTCTCAATTTTTTTTTACCAATTAATAATTAATTAATAAATTTTAATTAATAAAAAAATTATTATTTTATTATTTTATACCATTTTAAATCCCGGACGTAGACCCAATTGCGAAACCGCAAATCGTAATTTGGACGAGCCCCCAATTCTGTTACGTGGTCCCCTCGGTGAATACCTGGTCTCGGTGACCCCCGGACCGTGAGAGGAACTCCGCCAGCAAGCTGTATTATATATGCGCTTTCGCCCCGCAATCCATATGAATTTCACCCAGGAGACAACTGATGTTCAAGGATATATTTCCAATGGTAATGATACCATACAATTTCAATGACACAACCACGGAGATTTTCCCCGAGCAATCAACAATACACAACCATCAACAATTCCCAATTCACAAACACTTCCCTATGAGTAAGATGGCCATCTTATATATGTGTGTCCCGGTGAGTACTCACAACCCCCTTTCGGTCTCTGCTCCTCACAATGTCTCTGGGCCCCTCCTGACCAAGATACTGGTCGGCGTCTCCGCACTCGGGCGGTTGAACGAACCCCGGGTGGACGTTTCTCCACCGGGCAGGTATCGTACCAGGCACCGTGGCTGCAGCCCCTCGTGGCCACGCGGAGCGGGTACGGTAGAGCAAGCCAAACCCCACGCCGCTTGCAAGGCGCGTTAGGCCCCAACGTGCGACCCGCACGCGTCTGTTTAGACGGTGCCGCGAACGATACCAGACGCGGGGTCGATGCACGGCCCCACGTCAACTTGACGTCTCCACCGGGCAGGTAGACGTCCCGGTGATTCCTCTCGCCAGACAGGCTTCGGAACGCCGCTTTTCCACGCAGCGCAAGGTCGATCCCACCTTTTGGTCGGAGCGGGGCGAGGAAGAATACTACTCGTCCCTTTTCTTCCTCGTGTCTTTTCCTCTTCCGTTTCCGGTCACTTCCGTTTCCGGCCACTTGTGCAGAAGGGCTCCTGACCCTCCAATCACAACAACCCTTAATATACTACACACGGATAAGCAAAGACCTGAATGGTAATCCACATACATTCACATAAATATGTAACACTAGACAAATCACAGGTAAGTGCGTTACCTCGGCGCCATCCTGTCAACCATTGGAAACCTGGAATATTAAATGGCAATAAAGGAAGAAAATGGTTGCAGTAAAATGAGTGCCCTGTCACTCGAATTTTAGATGGAAACATAACGAGTGTGTTCCAAGTTTCTTCGCTTCCACAGAGACGATTAACCAATTGTTGTGAACATCTGTTAGGTCTGAACATCTAGGTCTGAACATGCAGCATTTACCTCCAGGTTAAAATCCAGATGCAACTTTGAATAATTCATAGCTCAGAAAGAAAATGTGCAGATTACAAATCCCCCAAGCAGCATGTACGCCTTCTAAAAATGCACATCAGATGTTACCTTAGCTAATCTAGCTTTAACCTTTAGATTACCATAAAGGTGAACCAAGAAAAATTAAAAGGGGCTGTCAAAATCCCATGATAAGCAATGAGTACATGGCTTATAAGTGTGCTGCCACCAAGAAAGATTTTTGATGGTCTGGTAAAACACAAACACACAGACGGACAGGAATAACCAATCAGGTCTCACCTAATCAATTTACTCCAGGTGGCCCACATGCTCTTCCTTCCAGGTAAAGACAGTTGAAAAAAGCAACCAAGAAAAGCGACACAAGATAAGTAAGCCCTTTGCTGCTTGAAACTCGACCTAGGTTCCTCTACATCTGCAGACATTCACAAGTAGTACATGGAACAGGTGGATCCCAATGCTATGTACACCCCCATCAGCCACTGAACCGGTTTTATCACTTGGTGGTTTCATCAGATCCTTTTCATGTGAATTTCATTTTACTGCTATTGGCATTGCGTGTGGTACATGCTTGGGAGCCTCGGTCGTGCGCATTTCTGTCTACGATGTCGCTGATGACTCGCCAACAAGTGATAAAACCGGCAACCCTTGTATATAATTATATAAAAACCAGTACCATCCTGATGGAGCATTGGTGCTGCCGAAGCAGTTTCTCGGAAAGGACTTTACTGGGTGGTTTGCCATTGCCTTCACAGATATATATACACAGTCACGTGAAAAAGTAAGTACACACCATGTAATGTTTTGACTTTTTCAACATATTTCAACATGCAGCTATTTGATCTTCATTTCAACAATATTGATAGATAAAGGTGATATAATACAACAAATATCATGAAACATTTACATTTTTAGTCCATTGTATAATTTAAATAAACAAAAATGCAAATTTCGCATGCGGAAAAAGCAAGTACTTTTATATATATATATATATATAAAAGTTCAAAACACACCTGGTCACAAGTGTGCCACACTGACCGGGTCCTCAGTCGAGGTCCTCAGCATCATCCCGTTTCGGCCCTTCAACCTCGATACGGTCAGCTAAGGTGGGCCAGCAGGGGCACATACACATCCACATGCAGCAACTACACATGGATGCGTACATACCCCACCCCCAGCCAGTGCGATGCAGACTACAACATCAACAACACCTCCACATCCAGAATCCACAGCACCAAACAAACATGGTGGAACACTCAAACACCCACCTTTATACCCTTCACCACTCACCAACAAAACACACCAGATCATTCATACACACACATACACACCCATCCATACACAACACCAACCAACCAACCACCTACCCTTACAACATACACCACTCAACATACAAAAACACACACTCATGCAAAAATAAATTCATGCAAAAACACACACCCTCACTCACTCACTCATATACACAAAATAAGAAATAATAATAGTAAAAAAAAAAAAAAAAAACCACACACAACCAACCGACACCATTTGACATGCCTCCATAAACTTTCTCCATATCCAAAATGAGCCTTTCAAGGCAACCTGGTCCACCTTGTCACACATCCTCCTTCTTTCTGTCCCACATACTCTCAGCCGAGCAAGAAATGAAGAAAAGGAATCGTCAATATACCCTCTACACCCCAGCTCAAATGGCTGACACGAAACTTGCCAACCCTTCTCCCGGCACTCTGCCTCCAGCTCACTCTACTTTCCTCTCTTCCTCTCGTGCACCTCCTCCATATTCTCTTCCCAAGGTACCGACAATTCCCCGAAGATGACCTGTCTTGTTGCACCTGACGAAATGACAATGTCAGGCCGCAACCTTGTCACAAAGATCTCCTCTGGGAATACCAATTGTGGCTTTAGGTCTGCCACCACCTGCCAATCACAAGCATCTGACAGCCCTCTTGCTTTCCACCTCCTCCTCCTCCTCTTTCCACCTCTTACCACTTGGCCCTCTTTGACAAACCACACCTCTCCCCCATCAGTCGCTTTCTCCACTCTTCTTTCTCTCGACCTCATGTTGCACCATCTGCACCACCAACGCCAGCACCTGATCATGTCGCCACCTGTATTGTCCTGCTGCCAATGCTACTGAACATGCACTCAGTGCATGCTGCACTGTTCCCACACCTCCACACAAATAACATCTCTCCTCCTGCATCAACCCCCACAATCTCAATGTTACTGGTGACGGAAGCACATCATACGTTGCCCGCAACAGGAAATTCAACAATATTGGCTCCATCCTCCAAATCTCTTGCCACTTCAATATCCTCACCCGCACACCTTCCCACTTAGTCCAAGCACCTTGCTGTGCCTGACCGACTGCTTTCACATATCTCCCCTCCTCTTCCTTTCTTCTCACCTCCCTCTCAACCATCTTCTTCCTCTCTTTCACACATGACATTTCACACATATCTCCCCTCCTCTTCCTTTCTTCTCACCTCCCTCTGAACCATCTTCCTCCTCTTTCACACATGATATTTCACACATGAGCCTCGGTCGTGCGCATTTCTGTCTACGATGTCGCTGATGACTCGCCAACAAGTGATGAAACCGGCAACCCTTATATATATATAATTATATAAAAACCAGTACCATCCTGATGGAGCATTGGTGCTGCCGAAGCAGTTTCTCGGAAAGGACTTTACTGGGTGGTTTGCCATTGCCTTCACAGATATACATACATACATACATACATATATACATATATATATATATATATATATATATATATATGTATATATATATATATATATATAAAATATAATATTATATATATATATATATATATATATATATATATATATATATATATATATATATATATATATAAATATATATAATATATATATATATATATATATATTTATATATATATATATATATATATATATATATATATATATATATATATATACATATATATATGTATACATATACAGTCGTGGCCAAAAATATTGGCACCCTTGAACTTTTTTCAAATAATGCACCATTTCCTCCAGAATATTGTTGAAATGAAAAAATATTTTGGTATCCACATATGTATTGTTTTGATTTGCAGTGGAACAAAACAAAAAAAGCTGAAAAAATTACTAAATTTTAGCTTATGCCACACAAAAATCCTAAAATTCCCAGACAATATTATTAGTACCTTTTAGAAGTTGTTAGAAATAATTAGATTTCAAGCAGGTGATTCTCCTTTACTTCGGAAATGAACTCACCTGTGGTGAGTTGCAGGTGCCTGCAATATAAAAATCACTCATTCAACCAGTTTGAATAGAGAAAAGGAGTCATTCTGCTGTTTTGTGTCACTGTGTGTACCGCAATCAGCATGGAGAAAAGAAAGAAAACCAGAGAATTGTCTGAGGTCAAACCTTTGTCTAAGCATGGACAATCTCAAGGCTACAAGTCCATCTCTAGAGACCTTCACGTTCTTGTGTCCACCGTACGCAATGTTATCAGGGAGTTGAAGGCCCATGGCACTGTACCCAACCTCCCTGGACGTGGACGCAAGAGAAAACTTGATAGAAAATTGCAGCAAAGGATTGTTCGAATGGTGGAGAAAGCACCTCAATTAACTGCCAAACAGATTCAAACTGACCTTCAGACACAAGGTACGACAGTTTCAACTCGCACCATCCGTCGCCAACTCAATGAAAGGGGGTTCTATGGTAGGAGACCCAGGACGACCCCACTGATGAGAGATAGACAAAAGAAAGCCTGACTGGAGTTTGCCAAAACACACCTGAACAAGCCAAAATCCTTCTGGGAGAATGTCCTGTGGACAGGTGAGACCAAATTCGAGCTTTTTGGTAAAGCACGTCATCTCTATGTCTACAGAAAACAAAATTAAGCCTTTAAAGAAAAGAATACCTTCCCTAAAGTCAAACATGGAGGACGGAGGAGGTTCAGTGATGTTTTGGGGTTGCTGTGCTGCCTCTGGCACTGGGTGCCTTGAATGTGTGCGCATGGCATCATGAAATCAGGAGTTTACCAAGGAATTTTGGAACACAATGTTCAACCCAGTGTTAGAAAGCTGGGTCTCCATTGAAGGTCATGGATCTTGCAGCAGGACAATGACCTCAAACACACTTCAAAAAGCACCCAGGAATGGTTCAAGACAAAACGCAGGACTGTTCTGAAGTGGCCAGCAATGAGTCCAAATCTAAATCCCATTGAACACCTGTGTGTCTGAAAACAGCACAGATCAGATCTGAAAACAGCAGTTGGGAGAAGGCACCATTCAAATCTGGGGAGAACTGGAGCAGTTTGCGCAAGAAGAGTGGGCCAAACTGCCAGTAGAGACGTGTAGGAAGCTCATTCATGGCTATCGGAAGCGCTTGATTGCAGTTATTTTGTCCAAAGTCTGTGCTACCAAATATTCAGTCGAGGGTGTCAATAATTTTGTCAATGCCATTTCTTTTTATTTCCTGATTTAAAAGGATATATTAAGTTCTGAATCAAAAACAAATGTTCTATAATATTAACAGTGAAATAAAGAATTGTGGAAACCAAATACTTTTGTCAATTTCAACCTATTTTTAGAGAAAATTGTGAGTTATTTGAAAAACGTGCAGGGGTGCCAATATTATTGGCCACGACTGTGTGTGTGTATGTATGTATGTATGTATATATGTATGTATATATATATATATATATATATATATATATATATATATATATATATATATATATATATATATATATATATATATCTGAGTACTTTGTCTGAAAGAGTTGAGGATTTGATCTACCTCCCAATTTGATTTTCAACTTTGCTCAATTCAGACTTTATTGAAGCTCAATGCAAGATGAAAGCTTTCCTTTTGCACCTTCAGGTGAGGGATTTTGTGAATACAAGTCAATTTTCCAAAAATTGTTTGACATTGATTTTATTGTCCTGCTTTCGTCGATTACTAAAATAATAACAAAAGTAATGAGACTTCCCAAAGCTACCTCATTTCCCTTTCATCAAACAGCTCGATAATCTACTTTGTGCTATGACAGAGTTTCACACATGTAAAGTTATATATTGGTTTTGTAAACAAAACTGAACACAGGATCATAATATTTCAAGAAAATTCTCTTCCTGAAACAAATATTCATCTACGGTATTCAGTAATGCCACTCTTAAACAGCCACAAATGTATAGCTAAACTAGAACGGCACTGGGCAGAGAGCATATACCTCCGCCAGGCTGAGCAGTTTACGTTTTGTATCCCACCGATAGGCCGGATCTGGATCCAGACCTGAACCAAAATCTAATCGGTTTGTTCTGTCACCTAATGAACTCAACCACCTAGTTTTATGTGAATCCGTCCACAACTTTTTGAGATATCGTACTATACTGTATATCGTTTTTCCCCCACCTCTTAATGGTGAAAAATCACTTTAAAAAAATTATAGTATCTGGATCTGGATCTTCACCAGAATCTAATAATTTCGTCGTTTTCCCACACCCAACTGCTCCACCATGTTTCATCCGAGTCCATCCATAACGTTTTGAAATATCCTGCTCATGCACAAACAAACAAAACAGACAAACAGGGGTGAATACATAAACTCCGTCCACCTCAGGTGGTAGAGCTAACAAAGTGTGAACAACAGTGATGGAACGCAAGTCACAAAACTAAAGAATGAAAAAAATCAAAAAACAAGAAGACGTCATGCAGAGCACGATACTTGCAAATCAAAGCTCGAGCCAATAGGATGAAAAGTGACGATTTTTTCAGGAAAAAATTGATTTTAGAAGTTTGACCTGGATTTGACCTTTGACCTTTTGACCTCAAAAATAGTTGGTTTCCCTATTTATTGACTCAATGTGCAAATGCTGTTCAATTTACAAGTCAATTGGATGAAAATTTATGATTTTGGAAGTTTGACCGCGAGTTGACGTTTGACCTTTTTGACCTCAAAAATAGTTGGTTTCCCAATTTCGTGACTCAATATACAAATGCTGTTCGGAATTTTCAAGTCAATCGGATGAAACATGGCGATTTTAGAAATTTCACCTCCAGATGACCTTTGACCTCAAAATAAACAGGCTTCTCAATTATGATGACCTCTACAAATTGGTGAAGTTACATGACGATCGGTTTAGAATTGTGACCTGTAGTCGAGTGACAAACAGACAGACAGAATAACTAACGCAGCCGACCAATATAATTGAAAAATCTTCGATTTTGCAAGTAACAAACAACCAGGAAAACTAAATACTGAGGACACAGCCATTAATTACTGTGTCGTAGCTTCCACAAAATCCTCAATGTGAGAGCTGAAGTGTGGAGACAAAACCTCATGGCAAATGTTGATGCAAAGAAAATGATGGAAGAAAGAGAAGAACTAAAGAGAAGAACTAAAAGAGAAGAACATAAAGTACGAGTAATATTCTCTATTATATTCATCATGAGTTTTATGCCTATTTATACCCCACACCAGGCCACATCTTATCAGCTAGCATGAAGACAGCTGGTTTTGTTATAGATAGGCAGCCAAACATAATCACAGAGTTTGGAAGCAACGACATGCAATTTCTGAGCAATCGAGATAGCTGTGCACAGCCCACCTGGAGACCTGCAGTTAAAAGTGGAATCTGTTGGGAAATATTTCAGAGGCAATTCGACTGGTGGAGAAAAGAGAGAAACGAATGGTTTTGAGCAGACAAAAATAAACTAAAAAACAATAGAGCTCACAAACACCTAACCTCACGATGGTATTCTTGGTGTTACCTAACGCTAAGAGTGAGCGGCAAATCTGATTGGTCGAGATGACGTAAAATGACGTAAGATTTTGTCCAAATAGTGCTAAACTGGAGGGTTTTTTTTTTTTTTAAGTGTCAAGAAGGTGATTTGTGTTCTACAGTGTTCAAATATATAGTGTAATTCAATTGAAATAAAATACATGTTTTACAGCTCGGCCTGTGATTCCCTTCAATTTGCCAGATCCAGAGCCAAGGTACTGATAAACTGCAGGTTCGTGTTCCTATTCATGTTCTGATCCGTGTTCTACATTATTCAAAATATAATATCCAGTTGAGATTCAGTAGTTCCTCGATCAGAGATTGACGACTGTAGACAATCAGAAACACAGACAGACAGACATACAGACAGAGTGAACCAATTGCTTAACCCTGCTTTTTGCTTCGTGTGTGCGGAGTAAGAAAAGACAAACACGAGCATTGAATAGTCTAGCTCTAGTCAAAGGCCCCATTGGGTTAGAGTGGGATTGAACTCCTTTCAAATGGGCCTATGTGAGAGAAAAGGAAAGTTATGAGACTATTAACCTTTTATATGACAATCCCTGCTGTTTTGGCCTCCTAAATGTACCCATACATGTAGAAATCGACGAGGTCCATAACATCATCATTATTATTCTCAGAACTTTTTTTGCTTCTCATATTCTCCTATTCTCATAGGAAAAGCTCGATCTTACAAAGCTGCGAACAATAGGGGAAAATCAAGTAAATTTCCAGAAACACGGCGTGCTTCATCAAGCACCGTCCAAGAGCCCACACCAAATAAGGCATAAAATGAAAATCCATTTATCAGAGAACAAATGTTTGAAAACAAAATGATGCAGCCAATCAAGAAAAACAAAAACGCATGATTAAAAAAAAGAAGAAGAGTAATATTATATGTAATATCAATAAAACAACGTCAAGTGTTCCGTCGTTCATGCCACTGACCTTGATCATAACTGTCTAGCAATGAAATAGCTGTGGGGATTTGAGGGATTGGATTTGATTTGCCTTTCAAAGCTCATCAGCTAAGTGAGATTCACCAGCATTCACTCATCCAATCACTGGCTTGAACCAAATGCCACAAACTCCATCGCGGAGGAGGGAAAAGGCCAGGCTTTGCGGATCTTCTCTTTATTCTGCGCTGTGGTATCGCTAACTGGGAATCAAGGTAACATGGCCCACTTACACAAACTTCCCAAATGCCATTAAAACAATAACACCAGGCTCTGAACACAGTTTAAATTTCCATCGAGCTCCATCATCGTTGTCATCTTCCGTCGGTGTACAATATGTCCGGGTTGAATCCAGCGGGCATCTGCGTTTTTCCAGGCACTTTGCCCTCTTTTTGAAGAGTCTTATAATGAGTTAACAGCAAGAGAGTTTACACCTTTTTGGTTAATGTTTCCTTCAACCCTCACCATCCATTTTTAGCTCATCCAGACTTTAGTCCGGTGAGCTTATGCGATCGAGCAGTGTCCGTAGGTAAGTCAGTCAGGGAGTGAGTCTGGAAACACTTCAGTCATTATCGCTTTAATCAACCACACTATTTTGATGAAATTTCGCTACAAGCTTCATATCTGATGTCTAACAAAGGTGTATTGACCGTATCAAAATCTGAGCACATTGACGGGTTGAAATCGGGCCTAAAAGTCTAAAAATTCATGATCTCACCGACAGGGGGCGCTACAACAGCAGCACAGCCATACCCTCAGCCATAAACATGACCTGTAAACTGTAAAAACATGACCTGTAAACATGTATCGCTGTTATCAGCATCGAAAGGGCTTCCATTGAACCAATCATGTGACCAGATTCTGCGCATGAACAACATTTTGATGTTTTATGACGTCATTCGTATCACACGCTGGGCAATTTTCATGGGTCTTTCCAGTTTTTTCACATTCTCTTTAGACAAATTACCAAATGTACATATTGAATTGAAATAAAGAATACTTTGAACCAAGGAATGATTAAAAAGAATCAAAATGAGACCAGCCTCATGTCCATCTCATCTGCTCCATCATTTGAACACCTGGCTTTTAAGCTCTCTGGTCACACACAGTCAGTCATGGCTGTCGTCTACCGCCCTCCCAAACCACACCCATCATTCCTGTCTGACTTCTCCTACTTTCTGACCTAGCTCTGCTCCCTCTCCCCCTCAATCCTCCTCCTCGGTGATTTCAATATCCACATGGACTCCACTGACTCCACAATAACCACTGACTTCACTGATTTACTCACCTGCTTTAACCTCCCTCACTCAACATGTCAACTTTCCTACCCATAACAGTGGTCACATTCTGGACCTTGTCTGCTGCACTGGATTAATTTTGCACCATCTCTCTGGCTCCGACCTCACCCTCTCTGACCACTTAGCCATCACTATGACCATCAACATCCCCACCCCAGCACCAAGGCATTATCGCACTATCAACTTCCGTAAGCTAAACGCTCTTTCACCTACCTCATTCTCATCCACCCTCTCTGAAAAAATGTCCACTTCTCCCTTCGTTGACCTCCACACCCCTTCTGACCTCACTGACTACTACAACCACACTCTCTCCTCCTGCCTTGACCAGCTTGCGCCTATAAAAACCAAAACAGTTTTTCACCCATTCTGCTCCCTGGTTTACCCCTGAACTCCGCCTGATGAAAACTCGTGCTCGCCAACTTGAAAGACTCCGCAATAAAACAGGTCTCACAATTCACTCCCAAGCCTACAAGGACCACCTACAACACTACAAAGATGCCCTCTCCCGCGCCCGCTCCGCCTACTACTCTCAAATTATCCACTCTGGCTCCGGAAACCCAAAAGCACTCTTCTCTACAATAAACAAACTCCTCAGCCCCCTGAACACCACCACCCAGTCATTCACAGTAGACAACTGCATCTCCTTCCTTTCTTTCTTCCAATGCAAAATTGACAACATCTACAACAGCTTAACCTCCACCGCAACCGCTCCCCCTCAAACCACCTGCCCCCCCTTATCCTGCCAACCCCTGTCTCAATTCTCCCCAGTCTCCCCTACTGACCTCTCTGAACTCCTCATAGGAATGAAAACTGCCACCTGCACTCTTGACCCCATTCCCTCCAGCTTTGTCAAGGCCTCCCTTCCTGCTCTCTCTCCACTTATCACTGCAACAATAAACTCCTCCCTGTCTACAGGCATCGTCCCACCATCCCTCAAAATTGCTGCTGTTACCCCCATTCTGAAAAAACCTGTACTCAACCCTGACACCCTAAATAACTTCAGACCCATCTCCAACCTACCCTTTCTGTCAAAAGTTTTGGAACGCGCTGTAGCCACTCAACTCAAACATCACCTCTCTGCCAATAACCTGTATGAAACATTCCAATCCGGATTCCGCTCCAACCACAGTACTGAAACTGCTCTCCTCAAAATCACCAACGACCTTCTCCTCTCCTCTGACGCTGGCAACCTCAACATTCTCATCCTCCTCGACCTCAGCGCCACCTTTGACACCATCAATCACACCATCCTCCTCACCCGACTTGAAACCACCTTTAACATTACCAGCACCGCCCTCTCTTGGATCAAATCATACCTCTCTGACAGACGCCAGTTCATCTCCATCAATAACTGCAAATCCCCCACTGCTCCCCTCCCCCAAGGTGTCCCCCAAGGTTCAGTTCTTGGCCCCCTCCTCTTCATCCTGTACCTGTCCCCCCTTGGTCACTTAATCCGCCGTCATGGTCTCCAATTCCACTGCTTCGCCAATGACATCCAGCTTTTCATCTCCACCAAGTCCATCTCCACCACCACCCACTCTATCCTGACAAACTGCATCACTGAAATAAAATCCTGGCTTCAAATCAACTTCCTCAAACTTAACTATGATAAATCTGAAATAATCATCATTGGCCCAAAAACGCTCACCAAATCCACCCATAACTTTGCCCTCAACATCGACGGTTTCCCAGTATCCACCTCCCCTCACATCCGGAATCTTGGCATCATCTTTGACCAAACCCTCTCCTTCGACAAATACACGAAACACATCACAAAGACAGCCTTCTTTCACCTGAAAAACATCGCCCGTCTCCGTCCATCCCTCTCTTCCACGGCTGCAGAAACCCCCATCCATGCCTTCATCACCTCCCGTCTTGACTACTGCAACAGCCTCCTCTATGGTTCACCCTCAATAATCACCAATAAACTCCAATACATTCAGAACTCCGCTGCCCGTCTACTCACCCATTCCCGGACCCGTAACCACATCACCCCCGTCCTTTACAAGCTTCACTGGCTCCCCATCCCCCAGAGAATCCAGTACAAAATCCTCCTCTTGACTGACAAAGCCCTACATAACCGGGCCCCATCCTACCTGGCTGACCTCCTCTCCAGACACACTCCCACCCGCAACCTCCGCTCTGCTGGTACCAACCTCCTGACCCCCCCCCCCCATCCGGACCAAATTTAGATCCTGGGGGGACAGGGCCTTCTCCATCGCTGCTCCCACCCTCTGGAACTCGCTACCTCACACCATCAGAGACTCCTCCTCACTCACCACATTCAAAACATCACTCAAGACCCACCTGTTCAACACTGCATTCAACATTTAACCCACAGCATCTAACCCCTGACTATCTCCTCTCCTTCTCCCTCCTTTGTGCTTTGAATATTTCCCTATTGATTCTTCTTTTTTGCAATTGTTTTTATGTTTTGCTATGCATTATGTTTTGCACTCTGTCAAAGCGTCTTTGGGCTTCCTGAAAAGCGCTATATAAAATAAATGCATTATTATTATTATTATTATCTCTTCTCCTTCTCCTTCTCCTTCCTTTTGCTTTGATTATTTACCTATTGATTTTTGTCTTTTTGCACTTGTTTTTTGTACTCTGTCAAAGCGTCTTTGGGCTTCTTGAAAAGCGCTATATAAAATAAATGTATTATTATTATTATTATTATTATTGACTGTTGCTCCTGATTCCGATGAGCTTCAGGACCCGTGGTCTTATTTTTATCTATTGTGGCTAAGGCTCCTTAAATACAGTAACAAAAATTGCACAAAGGACAAGGATATTATAATCAAATTAATTAACAAAGATTGGGATTTCAACATATTCCGTCTGTTCATCTGGAGTGTAGTTTCTCCAAATGAGAGTTGCTTAGCCAGCCTTTTAAATAAAATATAATCAAGGGGAAGGCCTAACTTGGAGCTTCGGGGTTTCATTCCTTACAACCACAAATGCATCAAAAAGTAATATGCAATGTTTTGAGATTCCTCCTAATGCAATAATTCAGTTCATGAGTAAGTATAGCTTGTGAGATTAAATGTCTAGTAAATAAAAACAAAACAATCTCCCTTAATCCGGCAACTACTATTAATGCTACTTTAATATCCCCAAGGAATCCAACGGTCTTGTGGAGTCAACTGTCCGAGGTTTCCATATCCACCCCCCTCCATCCCGCGAGCATCATCTCTTTGTCCCTCGATCCTCCACTATGTCCTTCCACCTCAATTTTGGTCTGCCCCTTCTACTTCCAACTGCAACCATATCAAAGGCCTACCTAACCATATTGCCTTCCTTCCTCCTGAGTACATTCTCCCAACCAATGTGGACGTGTGTCCCATGACCTTTTTCTAATACTACTTGCTGCTGCCCACTTTCTGATATTCTCATTCCTCTTCCTTTTCATCAGAGCATTTCCCATCAGCTCCTGCAGCATTCACATCTCCATCCTCTGTACAGTAACATCTGCTCGTCCTTTCTGAATGGCTAAGACTCCACTCTAGGACAGGAGAACCAATATTATTACCAGTATATTTTGATCATTGTGGCCATCTCAAAAACAGTGCTGGAGTTTCTACTTGCACGCACGCGCACACGCACACACACACACACACACACACACACACACACACACACACACACACACACACACACACACACACACACACACACCGTCTATCATCAAGGCATTACATTGAAATTTAAAGGATGTTATATATTTCATCAATTTTACAACACCTGATGTATACTTAACTCTATTTTCACAATCACAAACATCAGAATAGTTTTCTTAATCACAAAAATTTAAATACTTCCCCATAGACGGTTGCTGGTTTTGTTGGTTGCCTGTTGCTGCATTTTGAGCCTGGAGGAATGACTGCTGAAATATATCTATCCGGGTTCTTCCAGACATCTTTGTTCTTTGTTTCTTTCACATTTTTCTACTTTTTCATATTTCTTTCTTTTTCAAACTTTTTTAACTCTTGCTTTTTCTTTATTTCTCTCTTCATCAATCTGTCTTAGGAGAAGTTAATTGTTGCAGAAAGTTTTCTGTAAGGCTCACTTGGCTGTGTGTTGATGGATTTGAGGGTAGTGGATTAGCGGCTGAAACCCGAATCCTATCCAGGTTTCTCCTGATAACTCTACTTTGCTCTTTGCTTCTTCAGGTTCCTTCTGAAGACTCCAATGCAGTATTTGGTCTTCCATTTGATTGCATACCTAAAGCAAGAACTTCAGTAACTTGTGAGCAATTGACCGATTTTCCGACTGCATGGATCACCAGCCTGGCCTCTGTTCTTTCGCGAACTTCAGACCCTGTCAACCCACAACCTCTCCAAATCGGTGGATCCACAACATCGGTCATGGGTGTACATCAGTATATCTACGACCTCAACTGTGCCCATACAGTTTGTCAACCCAGCAATGCAACCTCACTGTTCAAACTTTCCACTTATAACATAGAGCTTTACCTGTAGATGTTTACCTTCATGCTAAAATATTTAATGTATTGGTACAGGGTGTTCCAAAAAGACCAGGCCAACTTTGCTTGTTAACATATTTAGGACCACAAATGAGACAACGATACCCTTTGTTTATCTATCTATAATTCCAGTAATCTCTGTTTGTACGTTTGTTTGTCTGTGACCGCTGTTTCTCGACAACCACGGGTCCGATATACTTTTAACTTGCCAGGTATATTGCTGGGGACCCGAGGATGTGCCTTTTCAAGGTTTCATATTAATCGGACAATTACTTACCGAGCTATGTCCAAAAAACGATTCAACCAATCAGAGAGCAGCGAACTATCGCGTGTGCCGAACGTGGCGGACACACTCTGCCTCGGATGGCACATTTGAGAGCGTATTCATTTATTTCACGTTTGCAAACTATGTTGGCGTTAAACTATGTTTTAAAACTAATAAAAACGAATTTGCGATTCATTCGCTTTCCTGCGCGTTTGTGCACGCGATGGCGATTTCTTTACCAAACTCCGGAAGCCGTTCGCTTTGGACCAAACCATTTCATGTAAATAGAGGGGGGGGATATAATTTTAGATATAGATATAGTACGGGCAATGCCCTAGTATGATACAAAAACCCAAAGTTTTCTATATCTTCAGGTCTGGTGGTTTAATGTAAAAGAAAATGGCAACTACACAGGAGAAATCTCAGTGTGCCGAATGGTTCATTGAGACAAGATCCAACATGCAAGTTCAGCGTAATGTCCGTACAAGGTACGGAAGGAATCCGCCATCGGGGACAAGTATCAAAGAGTGGTATAAGAGGTTTAAGGAGACTGCAAGTTGGCAGAAAAAGAAAAGTCCCGGTTGACCAAGCACAAATGCAGCAGACGTTGAACGAGTGCGTGAATCATTTCAACAAAGTCCCAGAAAATCAATGCGATGCGCATCCAGAGAACTGGGACTACCAACCACCACTGCACACAGGATTTTGCATAACAGTCTGAAGCTTTATTCCTATAAGGTGCAGATTCTGCAGGAACTAAACCCAAATGATGGATCCAGACACAAGGCATTTGCCTTGGAAATGCTCAGTTGCATAGAGGATGATGAAGATTACCTGAAAAATGTCATGTTCACAGAGGAAGCTTACTTTCATGTATTGGGAATGTGAGGATCTGGAGGAACCAACACAATGTGAGGATCTGGAGCTCTGAAAACCACCACATGGTGATTGATCACATATGCGACAGTCAAAAGGTCAATGTGTGGTGTGGCCTCCTCCAAGACTGCTTGGTGGGTCCATTTTTCTTTGCAGAGGATACAGTGAGCTCAACCATTTACATTTCACATTAACATGTTGGAAGGATTCGCCTTCTCAAAGATTGAAGAACTGCAACCCGATACCATTTTTCAACAGGACAGGGCTCCCCCTCATTGGGCCTTAGTTATTCAAGCCGTCCTGAATGAAAAATTTCCGGGTCGCTGGATTGGCCAAGACGGACCAACTGCTTGGCCCCCACGATCACCAGACATCCCGCCCCTTGATTTTTTTCTGTGAGCGTTTGTCAAAGATGCTGTCTACAACACCAAGGTGGCAAACCCATAGGATCTTCGTTATCGGATGACAGCTGCATGTACACAGGTGGACACAAACATGCTGACCCGAAAATGGCAATAACTTGTGTACCATCTTGATGTCCTGCGCATGACAAATGGAGCTCACATTGAAGTGTATTGATGGTGTGTACAAAACATTATGAGTTTCTGTATCATATATACCAAAGGGTATCATTATAACATTTATGGTTCTAAATATATTAACAAACAAAGTTGTTCGGGACTTTTTGGAACACCCTGCATTTTCTAGCAGATACCCTTCTTGGGTGACTGGTACACCATAATGGAGAAATAAACCAAATAATAAGACATGAGAAATCAAAAAAAATAAACAAACAAAAAAGATTTTTCTAAATTAAAAAAAACAAAATATTTCAGCAAAAACCTGAGTAGGGACCCCCTGAGTATACCCTAAAATTTGGTGTCATTCAGTCCAAGGGTCTCGGAGTAGTTACTCGACAAACAGACAAAAAACATACAGATTATGCTCTGTTTTATACATTAGATTAAAAAAGTCATTGTACATTTTATTGTCATAACAACATATTTTTACACACCTCCATTTGGTCTTTCTTGTGACCTTCAAGAACATTTGCTTTAATCTGCTAACTGGAGCTGCCTCTGACCTCTGACCAGTTTTAATATATTGATGAGTTCTGCACTCTGTCCAGTTGTTCTCATTATTATGATTATTCCAGCTGCAACTGTTCCATGGGAGGGCTTTCGAGGAATGCTGTTGGCCAAGAAAGGCAATCGTACAATATGGAATAGAAAAGCATCTCGTTCATCAAACACACAAACGCACCAACCACCCTTCTCCCTTTCCCAAAATAGAACCCTGGAATTTGATCTTTCCCACCTGCATCAATTCCCCAACTACCCTATCCCTAATATCTGCCTCCTCTCTTCCCACTGTCATGTTCACCATTTACCTCCATTTTCCCAACATTTATATTCAGTTCCCATCTTTACTGGTTTGCAACCAATGGATCTGGAGTCCCTTCTTAGAGTCGAACATCAGCACCAAATGATTCCCAAATGTAAGTCTTATCCACACAACACATCCATTGCCCCCACACAAGGAAAAGAGCAAAGAGCTGACCCTTGATGTAAAGCTGCCTTTATCTCAAACACCATTCTGAGCAATCTTTCCAAGGTCTGATTGAGATCTTTGCTCCCTCTTATATAACCTAAACTATCCCTATCAGTCTTTCAGGCACCCCTTTCTTCCTTCATCGCGGAACCCTATCATATGCTTTCTCCAAATCTCCAAACCAAAAATATTACTTACCCTTCCAAATTTTTTTCTTATCTCTGCTTAAGAATGAGGATAGCATCTGTTGATCCCCTTCCTGGCATAAACCTAAACTGAAACTGCATCCCATAAATCGCCACAAACTCTCTTGGCCTATCAATCGTAACCCTTTCAATTACATTGAACACTTGTTCCATCATCTTGTAAGGCCTGCAACTCCAACACTCCATAATATTCCCCTTGTTGTTGTAGATAACCACAGAGTAATTATCCTGCCAATCCCTTGGTGTGCATTCTTCCTCCCAGATCTTAACCAACAACTACCGAAGCTAATCCACTTTTCCACCCCAATCTGTTAAACATCTCCACCATCACCTCTGATCGTCTCTGAGAGCTGCCACAACCTCCTCCCTCTCCATGCCTCTTACAGGCTCGATCGAGCACATTGCTGACCTCTCAGATTACATCCCTCCGATTCTCCACATTTAATACCTTCCAGCAACTGCACGTGCCATCCTCCTCATTAAATATCTCTCTTCTCATGCTCTCTATCACTTCCATGTCCACATTATCCCTTCTAGCCCTTTCCCTGCTCTTCACCACTTTATGAATAATATTTCTACCCTCTTCCGAGTCTACAACTTCTCACATCACCCTCTTTACACCAAGGATGTAGCTTTACCACTGCTTTACTTGCCTCTTATTCTTCCTTTCCAACCATACCTTCTCCTGCTATACCACTACATGTTACCTACCGAGCCATTTCTTAAAGGTCTTTTTCTTCTGTATGTTTGTCTCCTGAAACTCTGAGCTCCATCACCACTGCTGCACACCCCTCCTTCAGTTTTGCCACACACCTTAGCTGCTGCCCCCAACAAGGGGTATGTATGTCCGCTCTTACCCATTGACAGCTGACCAGACTCCACCCACAATTCGTCATGGTCCTCCACTTCTCCACTCCATCCTCTGTAGCCTGAGTTGTTTTTTTTGTAAAAAAAGAGTAGAGATTCATGGATGAGCTCTATTCTTGTATCTTACTACATTGCTGTACATTGTGCAGTCTTCAACACCCTATTCTTCCCTACCTGGTGTATCCCATTCTTCATACACTTCCTTCCCTGATATCTCCCATTCTTGACCAGCTTCCAATTTAACATGAACAACCAATGGTGGCACCCTCGGAATTACCTTACAATCCCAAATTCTACATCTCTCGTTCTTCCTCACTCCGCAATAGCCGATCTAGGTCCTGGAGTGTCCACATTTAAAGGTGTCTTCCATCTTACAAAAACCTTAGTTTCAAATCATTCCAAATCCACTGCTTTCTCCAAAATACATTCCACCCTCATTTCTGGTCCAATAGCCTTTCTCACCATGTAATCATTGATAACCACCTATTTGAAAACCTCCATGCCCCATTCAAATCACCTAAAAAAAGACCACCCCTCTTCCTCTAGTAATGGGATATTGACCCATAATTAAACAAATTCCCTTAATTAGAGGGAAATATCACACAAACAAAGATTGTGCGTGGAGGATTTTGATGTCAACAATGCAACAAGGGCAAAAAATATTTAGAGGGAGAAAAACCAACCAGCTGCGTGACCAGGAAGCTGAGATTTGACCTCCAAATAACCAAATAGAAGTCATATTTCATGGACAGTTACACTTAAAAGGGACAAATTAACTAATTTAATCGCATAATCGCTGCTGCTCAAATGACATTGATCGGGGAAGTGATTGATCCATCATTTTGGGAGGTCCTTGCACTGTATTTGGATTCACAGATGGTTTGTGCCACAGTCCGCAAAGTTGGATATTTATCAAGAAAAGCAGTTCAACAAAAGCTGCTAAAATCTACGCAAAATGAAATTGCACCTTTTATCTATTTCAGTTTATGCATTGTATTGCTTTGCCAAGTTTACTTAATTCCTCATAGCCCAAAGGTGAGTCTTGCCAAGAATGCATTGTTTGTGGACCTTTGTGATGGGAGGAGGCATTTACTTTAAAATTGAGGAAAAACAAATAAATGCTGTTGCCACGATTATACAAAACTGGCAAACGTCATCCCATGACATACATACGTTACAGTCACTGGCACGGGTCTTTTTGTTTTTCTCCTACACAGTATCTAAGATATGATAAATGATGCACACTGTACGTCACACACACAGGCACGTGCACACGCGCACACACACACACACACACACACACACACACACACACACACACACACACACACACACACACACACACACACACACACACACACCTTCCAAACAAACAGCCACGAAGCTTGGAGGAAGTGACGTTACCTCTCCGAGCACTCTGGGTGCCAGCGACGCCATATTTCTGACGTCGCTCTTCTCTCCACACTCAGTAAGCAATTTGTGAGGAATTTCCTGATAACCCATTAGGTTTATCCTTGCTCTAACCTCTAAATGCTGAGTGTTGCTCAGGATGCTGCACCGTCATTATTAAAAAACGTTCACTTTGGCATGACTGCCAGGGTTGGAATCGAACTATACATGTGCATCCGAGACTCAGAGCAGACTTTCTAACCATTAGACCACAAATTCTGGTTACTCAGCCCTTATTTAGCATCCCATTCAATCCCAACATCCTTGATCCACAATGGCAAGAAAAAGGGTGGTTACTCACGCACTTGGGTGGCCAATCAGAGAAAGAAATACAATAAGTAACTAGAACGGGCACTCGGTAGAGCGCATACCTTCGCCGTAGCTACTGTTCTGTACTTGGCATGGGAGTGTAGGGAACAGAACAGTGAACAGTTTGGTGCTGATTTCATGCAAATCGGATAAGAATTGACCGAGTTATGACAAAAAACGCACATTTTGCAAGGTTGTGACCCCCCTGACCTTTGACCCCCAACCGCTAACAAGGGTAATGTCTTCACTGGGTCATGTCGTATATCACAAGATCGGGCATTGAATTCTGAACATTTTGGCATTAGTTGCATGCCAATTGGATAAAAATTGACCGCGCTATGGTAAAAATACGATTTTGACCTTTTCGTGACCTTGACCTTGACCTTTGACCCGATTGCTCCCAAAATCTAATCAAATGTGTCCCGTATAATAACCAATCATCCCACCAAATTTCATGCAATTCGGTTGAATACTTTTTGAGTTATGCGAATAACATACACACACACACACACACACACAGACATACAAATAAATACACAGCGATCAAAACATAACCTTCCGCTTTTGCGAAGGTAATGACAGGTCTTGTGGGGAGATGGCCAAAAAGAGCAAGCTCTACTAAGAAGCATGAGAAAGGTGATGAGATAATTTTCCTTTTTGATGGAGGTGAAATAAAACATTGTGAGGAAGGCAAGTAATAGAAATAACAGGTTTTACATTAGTTATGCTGACCCTTCACCCGGACAACATACTTATACCAATTCACAAAGAAGGAGCAGCGGGGAGGTGTTAACTTGCAGGACATGAGCCGTCTTGAGTCAAGGCACCTTCTCAGCTCCAGAGCAAATTAAAACAAATAAAAACATGTACAGATACATTCAAAAGTACTCAAAAGTACTCCAAATGCTGAATACTCCCTTTCAGCGCACGTCATCACCGGGCCCCCTTGGGTGCCCTGCGATGACGTCATGCAGCACCTGGGGATGAATAGGAAAGGAGCGGTGTAAAACAAACTCCAAAGTTAGTGGAATAATCATGGCCATCGAGAAAGGAGGAAACTTGCAATAAGGAGCCGTTTTACACTTTTAGATCACAACGGGTTAGCAGCAAAATAGTCTGGGCACATAAAAAACAGCAAAATAGCAACAACAACAACAAGTTACAATTTGGGGATCTCTGCACCTCAACAACAAAAAACAACAAATAGGTTTCTCCACACCTTAACCCTAATGTATCAGTCGAATAGACATAAGATGTAACTCCATTCCTGAAGCTGAAAATGGGATTTGAAGTGTTTCCCAAGAAGGTAAGTTGCACAAAATTGGTTAAAGGTCAGTATTTCAGCAAGGGCACAGAGATACAGAGACATGTATACTCTTGTAGAACTAACTTTGTAAACAGGAAGAGGGTTGCATATTCCCACTGTGATGATAAATATTTTAGAGAGGCTCCAAGGGACGATTTTAGTTTTTGTAATTGCTCAATTGTGATCCCTGTGGGGAGTCTGCATTGCCAAAGCTGGACCAAATCATGGGATATGACGGATAGGATTGTCGCAGTCCAAATTACTGCCTCAAAGCGGTCACCTGAGAGGTCCAAATGAATACCTGGGAAAGCATTATGTTCCGCAGTCTCGTTCGTCCAAGCGATGTTCAATCTCGAAGACCGTCAGACGGTGAACCCTTGTGGTGATGGTGAACCGTTTACCATGGACGAGTGTGCAGAACGCAGAGCAGACCATAAACTTACAGAAATGAACCTATTTATCTACTACTTGTGTATACAGAGTGGAACAAATACACAAGCAACCTTGGATTATCACAACCTACAACTTGATAAAGTAATTAACCACTAAGAGATCAAAAATCTTTCACCTCTATTAATGAATGAATGAATTTTTTTTACAGTTTCTTGCGCTCTCTGCATATAAATACGAGCAGCAGCAGCATATTGCACAAAAAGACACAAACACAGGGAATGTTAGTGCTGGAGCTCCCGAGCAAATGTTAGTTCCCCAACTCTGAAAAAGCTGGTTGACTACGACTTCAATTTCAACTTGTTTTGGCATAACAAAGCAGGTAAAGTATGAAACAGTCTCGTTCTTGCTTTCAGTGATGGTCTGTGGATGCTTTCCTGCTATACCCACAAGGTTGTGTTGTGTTGCAAGACACATTTAACAAGGTTAAATGTGTTGCAAGATTGCCCAGCGCTCAACTAGGTAACACGCACATCACCTTTGGGCTTTGGCGAGTCAATGCCATGTTCATATTGAACTGCGGGTAAGTTGCACCTCATTTTTGCAGTCTGCTCTGGGTGTACCTCCTCCCCCCCCCCCCCCCCCACCCCCCAACCACTTCCGCCTCACTCCAAACACAGCAAAGCACCACTAGCAGTGAGACCACCTATCCAGCAAGAGATGGAGGAAACTAGATAGCTGAAAGCACCGATCCAAGGCTGAAGCTCATTCTCCAGGTTAGTCAGATATGCATGAAGCAAGCGAGTCCACGTGCGACAATGCAGGCCTCTCTGCACACAGTGCGGCACAGACCATGGATAAAGTGACCACATGGCACTAGTTGACGACTTCAGCAAATAGCTCGATCACCACATTCACCAGGTAGACACGAAGTGTCACTGAGCTTGTTGGGCCGAGCGCTTAACCACCGATAAACACTGTCCACTTACAGGAATACTAGACACAGCCATGCAGTGACGTCATATAACACAGAGAGCACCACCCCTGAGATGTTCACCCCTCCCTCCCATGGCCTTGCTTGTTGTCCCCACACTTTAAAAAAAAATGGGGAGGATTCAATTGTAATCGGCTCCATTTGTCTGTCTGTCTGTCCGTCCGTAATGCTGGTTCCTCCTAAACGGTTGTGCAGAAATTCACCAAACTTGGTAGTTTTGATAAACACATGGCAAGAAGGTACACTAGCAGTATCAAAAGGTCAAATACCAAAATGTGCAATTACTGGCACATTTTAGCCATTTTTTGATTAAACATTGTAGATGCAATCAACATTGGGGGACGCATAAAATAAGTAACGATTTTTTGGATTTGAACGCCAGCTCATGCCCCAGCGGGCTTTGGGTCACAGAGGTCAAAACTTCAACTCAACATTTGATATTGCATCAATATTTGTTATTTTGCCATCTTTCAAACTTGCCTTAGGTGGGAAGTGTGGGGATTTGTGATGGCGCGCCATCGACTTTACTCCAGTTAGGATTGCAAATAGAACATTCATCCCTGGCTAAGAAGCATTGAGGGATGCTCTGGCAGTAACCACTTCCAGATTGGATCTGGTCCCAAGAGCACGGTTCCCCAATAGGTAACAACAAAAAAACAAAAAAAACAAAAAAAATCAGTCTGCATATGCTGTGGCAAGAAACCCCCCCCCCCCCCCCGAAAAATACTAGATATTATTTAGCAATTTCCTCGATGTTACAGAAAGATCCAGACAAAATGTGATGCTGACAAGACAAACAATATGCTATGATCTCATATGGCAAACATACGAAGCAAATTCTACAAAGTAAAATCTTTACATCCACATATTGCACACAAAAGCTAAACATCAAATCACACACAACATCGAACCCCTTTGCTCGTAACAGCAGATTGATGTCCTTGCACCTTAAATACTGACCCCTGTGATGGTAAAGCAGAAGTCAACTAGAACGGCACGCCGTAGAGCATGTCAAATAAAATCTAATTGCCATGTTCTTGTCACCTAACCAACTCGTCCACCAAGTTTAGTCATACCTCACCCATAACTTTTTTAAATATCATGTTATATATCGCTTTTCACCCAATCTCTCAATAGTACAGAATCACGTAATAATTAAATAATTATCCTATCCGAATCCATATTCAGATCTTCACCAAAATTGAATTGATTAGTCCTTGTCACACACACAACCAGTCCACCAAGTTTCGTCCAAATCCGTTCAAAACTCTTCGAGATATCCTGCTATGTATCGTTTTTGGCCGATCTCCCAATGGTGAAGAATTACTTTTAAAATTCTAGTTGCCGGATCCGGATCTTCACAAAAATCGAATCATTTCGTCCTTCTCACATACGCTACATTTCTGCCAAATTTCGTCCGAATCTGTCGACAACGTTTTGAGATATCCTGTTCACAAATAGACAGACAGACAGACAGACAGACGTGAAAACAACCTTCATCCACCTTGGGTGGCGGAGGTAGCAATGATGCTGATATTCAAATGTTCAACAATTTTTACCGGCACTTCGGTTACCACCAAAAAGTTTCCATCCCTTCAACAGAAACATCACGAATATACCCTCTGATGTAAATTCAGACTCTTAAATTCACACGATTTCAATGTCAGTTTTACACTTTCTGGCAATTTTATTGGCTATTTCAGACAAGGGCTCATGGCCGCCAATGTAGGACCAAGGTGGGGCAAAGAGGGAAATTGTTAGATGCATAAATAAAAGCTCAAAATGAAAGCAATCGAGATGCCTCGGCCTATCCCCTCGGCACAGAAAAGACAAAGTGTGCTTGCCTATACCCGGAAGTTGTGCTGTGACGAGGTACCTAGCAAGGTGTGCGCACAGATCAAACTCATGCGGTCATCGTCAGAGCTAATTCATGTTCTCGGGTGAAATTATCGACTTAGCCGACACCGAATGTAACGTGATGATCATGTAACAAGAGTGACTGCTCTAAACAACACCCAAGTCATACTACGACAGATCTTTCTGGCCTTTGAAGTCACACTTCAACTGTGTTCGAGCACACCATGTCACCACTGACATCATGCTTTGCGAGTGTGAAAACACGAACCAACTGAGATGAACATTCTATTGAGTGTGAAGTTTTTTATACGCTCTCAAATCTTATCGTGGATTTGCATTGTACTCAGGTACGTCACCAAAGGTATATTCGAGAGGATCACCAAAAGCAACACGACCGAATTGAAGGCAGGCAGCGCCACTTACCAGCAGAGGTGTGTCGAAACTTCTCACTCTTTCGTTTTCTCCACTTCCATGGCTTGAAGAAGCGGCCGAGGGTGGCAAGCTTGCTGCGTCGTCGGATGGGAGGGGTGTGCGCTCCGGGTACTAGGGACTCGGAACGCATCGCGGCCAGACGCACCACCTCTTCAGCTGTGGAGGCAAAAAGGAACATTGTTGAGGTGTCATCCACATTTCTCATGCTATCCACGGGGCATATCTGTACATTTGACGGTGGGTGTTCGAGTCAGGGTGATGCTTGAGAAGAGTTGTCCACTACTGAACGATCAAGAAGTAAGGGGATTCCATCTTTACCTCAGCCACCGAAGGTGGATGGAGGTTATGTTTTCACCTCTGTCTGTCTGTCTGTCTGTTTGTGAACAAAATATCTCAAAAAATTGTGGACGGATTTGAACGAAACTTGGTGGGCAAGTTGTGTGTGTGACAAGGATGAAAACATTCGATTTTGGTGAAGATCTGAATGTGGATTTGGATATGAGAATTATTAAATTTTTAAGTGATTCTTCACCATTCAGAGATCAGGTGAAAAGCGAGATATATAACATGATATATAAAAAAGTTATGGACGAGTTATGACTATACTTGGTGGACAAGTTGGTTAGGTGACAATAACAAGCCGATTAGATTTTGGTTCAGGTCCGAATCCAGATTCGGCCTATCAGTGGGATACAAAACATAAACTGTTCACTGTTCAGCCTGGTGGAGGTATGCGCTCTGTCGAGTGCAGTTCTAGTTATTAAGTTATTCATACTGGGATTTTAAAACACAGGAAATGATGTCAATACACGTGGGAAACACCTGGAATGTGCACCAATGTATGGTCGTGTGGCTCGTGAATATCACATGAATATTTTAAATGCTCATGAATAATGGACAAATGGCCTGGATGTATGTTCAGCTTTACACTAATTGTCATGAACTACAATCCTAAAATATGGATATTATGGTATTTGTATACTTATTTTCCAAAATGTCAAAAACCAAAAACAATCTAAGTTGCTTTTGGTTATTATGGTAGTAAGAATATATGTACATATCATAAAGTAATAATTAGTTAAATTAATTACAAGTTATCATATGGTATTTAGGCCAGAGTGTAGGCCATTTAGCCCATTGTCTGTGCCACCATATCTGTCCACATCCCAGCACACTACCCAATCCAGGTAGTACTTACATAGATAACTAGAACGGCACTCGGTAGAGCGCATACCTCCGCCGGCTCAACAGTTTACATCTTGTATCCCACGGATAGGCCGGATCTGGATTCGGACCTGAACCAAAATCTGATCCGGTTGTACTTGTCACCTACCCAACTCACCCACCTAGTTTTGTCACAGGTCGTCCGCAACTTTTTGAAATATCATGCTACTATTAATTAAGAATTAAACAAGACTAAAAGTCTAACAGTGGCGTAGCCGGGCTTGTTTGATACTTTAGTTGAAGAGGGTCGTATGACCTGGGTTGGGATACCATTAGCAAATAATGTAAGTATAATTTTTTTTGATTTCAGGCATGGACAACAAATTCGTGAATGACGGGTTAAAAAAAACGGAGAATGGCAAACGATGAACCAATAAATTACACTTTCCTGCGCCACCTTCAGTCGAACATCAGACATTGACAGCACGTTCTCTTTATTTTTATTCCAAACAGCATCGTTCATCATTCCAATCACAAATTAATAATTCCGTATTAATATAACAAAATAAAATGTTAAATCACGATTGCATTGCGATATTATCAAACCAGCAAACCATCGTCATCTGTTCACTTCCGAATTTGGGAGCAAGGTCCATGTGGATCGCATTTCAAAATCATAATTGTATTGAGGAATTTCTGAAACCTCCTACCGACCTTACGTACGACACCCGCTCGGACCCCAAAACATTCCACACAAGGTTATTACATTTCCTTTTAGTAAAATATGCAACTGTAATGGTTACGAAACAATGCTTTCCCCCCGTCATGTGACCAGATCCTCAGCTCTGATTGGTGTACTTTGTGGGGGACATACATACGGACAGACAAACGCTGTTCGAGACAGCATTGTCCTACGGGCTATGCCGTAAAAATTCTTGTATACAGATCTGTATTTGGATCTTCCCCAAAATCAAATTGATTAATCACCTTGTCACTCACCCAACCAGTTCACCAAGTTTCGTCCGAATATGTACAAAACGTTTTGAGACACCGTGTTTAGTCCTATCACTCAAAGGTGAAAAATCACTTTAAAATTCTAGTATCCAGATTCGGATCCAGATCTTCACCAAAATCCAATCATTACGTTCTTGTCACATACCCAACATCTCCACCAAATTTCGTCCAAATCCGTCCACATTTTGAGATATACTGTTCACAAACAGACAAGCAGACAGACAGACAGACAGACAGGAGTGGAAACATAACCTCCGCCCCCCTTCGGTAGCAGAGGTAACTAACTGGTAGCAGAAGTAACTAATCTGCAAAGTATTGACAAGCTATGGCCTATTATTTGTTTGAGTACTGAGACTTTTAACATCCAAACCTAAAATGCAGATGTGCCAACCTAGTGCAGGTCCCGATCTGAAGGATTGCGTTTGAACCGCCAACCTACCAGACTTGTAGGTAGAGATTGCCCCAGCCCTGTTATTTTCAATGATTTTTAGGTGTACACATCTATCTATAATTCCAGTAATCTCTGTGTGTGTGTGTGTGTGTGTGTGTGTGTGTGTGTGTGTGTGTGTGTGTGTGTGTGTGTGTGTGTGTGTGTGTGTGTGTGTATGTGTGTATGTCTGTGTGTTTGTCTGTGACCGCTGTTTCTCGACAACCACGGGTCCGATATACTTGAAACTTGCCAGGTATATTGCTGGGGACCCGAGGATGTGCCTTTTCAAGGTTTCATATTAATCGGACAAGTAGTTACCGAGCTATGTCCAAAAAACGATTCAACCAATCAGAGAGCAGCGAGTTATCACGTGTGCCGAACGTGGCGAACAGACTCTGCCTCGGACGGCACATTTGAGAGCGTATTCATTTATTTCACGTTGGCAAACTATGTTGGCGTTAAACTATGTTTTAAAACTAATTAAAACTAATTTGCGATTCTTTCGCTTTCCTGCGCGTTTGTGCACGCTATGGCGATTTCTTTACCAAACTCCGCAAGCCGTTCGCTTTGGACCAAACCATTTCATGTAAATAGAGGGGGGGGATTGTCACCGTACTCGCAAGCCGTTCGCTTTGGACCAAACCATTCCATGTAAATAGAGGGGGGGGATTGTCACCGTACTCGCAAGCCGTTCGCTTTGGACCAAACCATTTCATGTAAATAGAGGGGGGGGATATAATTTTAGATATATATATAGTACGGGCATGCCCTAGTACAGAGAATTGCATTATTTAACACTAGCAAGGGTACCTGGCGTTGCCCGGTGCTGTTCTAATCCTGTTGGCATTTTGAAGAAATCAAATTTTGTTTTGTTTTTCATATTTTTGGGGGGGCCTAAAACCTTCCCTACAACCACGAAGGAATGAGGTCGATTCGGCGGTATACATGCGGAGGAGGAAATTCCTGCTAAAGAAATACCCCGTTGAGTGTGGTGAGAAAGGCAGCACCATTGTTGTGACATCCCTGGCACCGAAATAAGCACCCAAATCATCATACTCATGTACCGTGCCCTATGCATAGCGTTGGCACGGCCGAAGCAGTTATGAGGCTACAATCCTGATCGGGTTGCCACCCCAACTCAGGAAGTCAGGGAAGGAATTTGTTATTTGTTTCAGTGTGCCAGTGCTAGCTCACCTACTCTTTGTGAATGGTAATGTGGGATCATCAACCTCCACCAACTAATTCTGGCGCCCTGGATGCCCAGCTTAACCTCCATCCAAGGGACGGCACACACATCGATGAAACTTCCTGTATACTAAACACCAGGATGACAGTTTGTAGCTGGGTCAAGTTTCAAACCCAGGCTAGACAGCATACATACACCTTGGCCATTCTGTCACCTCTCCTATTTATTGGCTGGTGCATTTTGCACTTCAGGGGGCTGTGAAGTCAGAACTATCATTTTGTTTTTACAGCAACTCAACTGACTGACTGACTGCAGACAAATTGGTGACCTTGAGGTACATTTTTCCCCCGGGTTTGCCTCTGCTGCCCTCGATACCCAAGACCTTCCTGCAGCCTCACCAGGTTGCGCGTGTCGATGCAGTAACCAATTTATGGTTCCCTTTAACCCCTCAATCCTCCTTTACTCCCATCTGTTAAGTTGCCTCCGAGAGTCTGTCCTTCCTTGGTCCTGCCTCCAGTCCTTCCCATTGAAGCCCATTGCAGAATCTGCATCAGCAAAACAACGGTGCCCCTCCTAAGATGACAAAACCATTCAGAATCCAGGTGCTGAGTGCAAATAATGAATGAATATAGCTTTTTCCAACTTCTGTTACAATCTCCTTGGACTAGTTTAGCAGCAAGTGTTTTTAGATTTCCATCCACCCTGCCCACTTTGTTCATCTTCAGTCTGAGGATCATGTTGGCATGAACCACCTTGTGTTTGCGAACTTTCACACAGTTGATTTTCTGGACTTCCACGGTTCTGCTGTTCAGCTTTTCCATGAGCTCCCAGCCATGTATAAACATAAACACAAAGCAGAAGAAACGAGAAAGAGACTACAAAGGGACGAAGAGAGAAGGAAAAAGAGAATAGGAAATACAAGATAAGATGAGTAATACGAGGAGGGGAATATACAAGCAACAGGAGGGAAAGTAGAAGTGGAGAAGAGGATGAAGGGGAGGGGGAAGGGGAAGAAGAGGAGAAAAAGAAGACAGTCGGCCAATATCCACAAGTAAAAGCTCACAGCAGGGACGCTTGCCCATGCCAAAGCAGAATCTCAAACTTTTGATGTTCTTTTCCAACTCCAAACAGATGGTTTTGTCTCCAAATGCAAGAGTTCATAAAATAAACTCAAGAGTAAATGCGATGAATTCCATATTCTGAGCTCAGATTTCTCCACCTGTTAAGGTAAATCACACATGCAGAATCCAATCCCCGTCCCACGAATACAATCTCCATTTTGCGGCGCATATGTCATATTTTCACCGTTTTCCACATATTACTCAACATTCTGTCTCTGGCATTTATAGGCCACGTGTACAATTCCAAAAAAAACATGGACCAACTTGCATCCGAGTTATGGATCTCACAAGAGATTTAGTTTCAACGTTCGATACCACAACGGATGCAGCTTTGCTGTTATGAAAATATAATTCCAAAAGATTTGTTGATTCCACTGCGTTAAAGAAAAACAGTCAGCTAGTTTGTACCCCAATCATGTTTCAGAAATGAGTAGAGAATACTAATGCGTACATCTTGCTTTCACATGAAATTATGCAAAGATCTCGCATGGCCCATGTACCAACCTGACCAAAATGAATAATTTCTGTCATTCAAGGGTGGCATAGTTGGTGTAGTGCGCTGCTGCATGGCAAAGGGCGCTTTTCACGTTTTAATGTTGGCTGTAATTATTTTACTCTCATGCATTATCGTTCCACACCTATATATACCAGCACAGCAGTAATCCAGCAGTAACAGAAGTATATGATTAAAAGGATATATAAGTTTTGAAAACAATTAATGATATTAGAGCATGTTAAATCCGTGAATCTTAACCATCTCCATTTGCTTTTACCTTTTCCGTGCCTTTGTCCCACGTCTGCGGTTCCACACTTCCAATCGGTGAAAATCCACAGCAGTCGCTTTACAAAATGGGACTCTTTCCCCATTCCCGGCTGATCATCCCTTCAGGCATCCTCTTACTCCCACTACCGGCAAATTCCGATCTCCTGTCCCCTTCCCTACCAACTGCCCCGCCTTCGCCCAGACGGCACGCGCCCTGCAGGGTACGCTCGGAATGTGATCAGCACGTGACCACACGGCACGCGCCCCTCCGTGCGCACACCAAGCATGCGCACGCTTTGCAGAACTGAGGCATGCCGGGAACCAGGACTCCATACATAGCACAGTGGAATGATCTTTCGGAAAGGGAATGTAATAAAATACACACATATAAATGTGTGTGTGTATATATATATATAAACACACACACATATACACTACCATAAAAAAGATTAGGAACTTTACTGCTGCACTTAACACTTAAATAAAACTGTACATAAATTTTTGACTGGTCGTGTGTGTATATTTATATATTCAGTGCATTCAGAAAGTATTCAGACCCCTTCACTTTTTTCACATTTTGATGTTGCAGCCTGATGCTGAAATCGTTTATATTCATTTTTTTCCCTCATCAATCTACACTCAATACCCCAGAATGACAAAGAGAAAACAGGATTTTAGAAAGTTTTGCAAATTTATTAAAAAGAAAAAACTGAAATATCACATTGACATAAGTATTCATACCCTTTGCTATGACGCTTGAAATTTAGCTCAGGTGCCTCCCATTTCTCTTGATCATCTTTGAGATGTTTCTACACCTTGATTGGAGTCCACCTGTGGTAAATTCAATTGATGGGACATGATTTGGAAAGGCACACACCTGTCTATATAAGGTCTCACAGCTGATGATGCATATGAGAGCAAAACCAAGCCATGAGGTCGAAGGAACTGCCTGCAGAGCTCAGAGACAGGATTGTGTCGAGGCCTAGATCTGGGGAAGCCTACAAAAAAATCTCTGCTGCATTGAAGGTTCCCAAGAGCACAGTGGCCTCCATAACTATTAAATGGAAGAAGTTTGGAACAACCAGGACTCTTCCTAGAGCTGGGGCCGCCCGGCCAAACTGAGCAATCGGGGGAGAAGGGCCATGGTAACAGAGGTGACCAAGAACCCGATGGTCACTCTGGCTGAGCTCCAGAGATCCTGTGTGGAGATGGGAGAAACTTCCAGAAGGACAACTATCACTGCAACACTCCACCGATCTGGACTTCATGACCTCCTCCGACAATTTTCTGGTTTTCTTTCTTTTGTTCAAGGTCATTGCGGTACACAGTGACACAAAACAGCAGAATGACTCCTTTGCTCCATTCAAACTGGCTGAATGAGTGATTTTTATATTGCAGGCAACTGCAACTCATCATAGGTGAGTTCAAT